>NW_013670266.1:73904-77835 GCF_000517525.1 Limulus polyphemus
CCCCCCTTATTGATGATTCCAGATAGCTAAGTGTGGCTTTGCTCTCAAACAAACAGGCACACTCATATTTGATGAAGAGGAACCCCCTTAATGATGAGAAAATCTACATTTGTTACTGTGTATATAGGTCTCTAATCTTATTAAACTTAGTGATCTGAATTTGTCCATGGATGTTTTATATAAACTGATAACATGCCAGAGGTTGTGACGTTAGACTGAGCTGGTATGCTGTGGTTTTCAAGGAACATGTTTCTATAGAAACTGATTATACTCCAGAGCTTCACAGGATAAGTCCACTTAACAAGAGATTCGACAAGATGCGGTTATCACAGAACAATGCTAAATTAATAACCAGCTAAGTTAAATCCTAGCAATAAGAAACAGACTGGACACAACGAGGGTCCTTAGTAAACTTAACATACAGAGTGTGGTACATGCTACGTACCACGGTCGTCGTGTTTATTGCACCAGTACGGGATTCTGGAGAAATCAAGAGAGTACTGTTTAGGTTGAGAACCGAAAGAGAACTGTCCTGAAACTCAGCCTTCATTTTGCAAAGAAACGTTCCTGGGTTGTTTCATTACGTGATTGGTTACTCTCTCTCGATATTCGTCAAGGAAGGATGCTGTGGTATTTTACAAAGCCAAGAGAGTGATGTCTAATAATTAAATTGGGAGAGTTTGTTTGTTTTGAATTTCACGCAAAGCTACACGAGGGCTATCTGCGCTAGCCGTCCCTAATTTAGCAGTGAAAAACCAGAGGGAAGGCAGCTAGTCATCACCACCCACCGCCTACTCTTGGGCTACTCTTTTACCAATGAATAGTGGGATTGACCGTATCATTATAACGCCCCCACGGCTGAAAGAGCGAGCATGTTTGGTGTGACGGGGATTCTAACCCGCGACCTTCAGATTGCGAGTCGAGCGCCCTAACCACCTGGCCATGCCGGGCCTAATTGGGAGAGAGAAAGACAAAACCACAAGGCGAGCTAATTCACAGATAACCTTAACGGTTTTCTGGGCCGTGTATTTTATACCAAACAGGCACACAATCAGAATTAACAATGGATTTAGAACCAATATTAATTCTATTGAAAGACAAAAATATATCTATCGTATGTTCTTATACCACACTTCCCATCTTTTTTTACAATAGACTTGATTTAAACTACTATACTTCCCTTCTTTCTTACCTTAGGCTTGACTCAAACCGTTAATTTTCTTCAATTTAGAAACCAACTAGATTTAAACTTGCCACATGACCAAGAAGCATGTTAACTTTCCTTTGTTCCTGAGAGCATGCCACGTTGAGTTCACAATACTGACGTACGGGAAATACCTTCTAAAAATGAACATCAAAAAAGTATCCATCAAGAAAAGAACCTATAGCAAGTACAAACTTACAAGCACAAAAAGCAAAGAGAAGGGAAAGGAAACCAAGTAAACATAAATGCAGATATACAGTGTTCAGCAAACAGGCTAACAGCATAAGAAAAAGATAAAACAAATAAAACCCTTTAACTTCGACCAACTTTCCCCTTTATCGAGTTTAGACTGCACCTCAGATCAATCACCTACTCCTTTTAATGGGGATAGTCTAACACACTAGACAGAAAATTGTAATATTTTTATAAAGTTGATTCATAATTTAGGGAGTTCAAGAATGACTACTTTTTAATTATAGTATAATTCCATATTAGAAAAACCTTTCAATGCTACTGATGAAATAAAATAAATGGAAGGTGCATAAAACAACTCTTTAGCACTGAAGTAAATAGAATGTATTAAAACAAACTTTTACAAACTATATATATATATCCCAGCTGAAAATTAAGCCACAAACAAATGGAATATTTACAATACTGACATACACAATAAATAATGCAAGAATGCTATCAAAAATTACAAAATATACTATTTAAAGAGATAATGTTAAATACATTACAACGTAATACGTCATTCATAATTCACAAATGAGCCCTCTAAAAACGATACACTGCAAACGTTCTCCAACCATCATACTGAACGCAATACACAAACAAAATATTCCATTCACACAGAAAATATTACAATAAATACTTTAACATAGATAATAAATTGTAAATGATCTGTTAACACAAATAACACGTTACCACAATTGATCCTTTAACGTAGAAAACATCACATAATTCAGATAAAACCTTTATATGTCATATTTAATACAACTATTAAAATAAATCTATTTAATAAATCTATTATTTACAATCGGTTTAAAACCGAAAACTTACCACCATCACAGCAAATCAAATGAATACATTTAAGCAAAAATTAAAAAACATATTTTGCGACATAAAAATTCAAATAGCAATACAGAATCAAGTTTTACTATCATACTCTTTGACAAAAAATAAATGCATAGTTAGAATAAACAGAAAAGTATTGCAAAATTAAAATAAATGTTAAATTTACAATAAACAGAAAACAATATTACAAAATTACAAAATAAAACCTGCACATGTTTAACATTACATCAAACAGAAATATTATAAAAAAATACTAAAAAATGTTACAAGTTAAAAGTACATAAACAATAGACAAAATAAAATACACATGTACAACGCTATAGATATACTTGCGTCAAGAAGGGTCACAAAAACGTTTACTTGACGGACCCCTGATTTAGCACTTTGTAGGGAAATTTCTGTGGTTTGTTTTGGATCCTGGGTTTAGCATCCAGCATTTACTTCAAAGAAATTGGCCATTAGTTGATCTACTGACCTTGTTGGTTTGATGTTTAGTTTCTGGACCATAAAGAGAGGCCAATGGACCATATGGAAGATCCACACGATAGGTGGCTCTGTCAGATGGAAATTACTGTGACCATGGCTGAGTCTGGCTTTACCCTCACACGTCACTTCTCGACAAAGGTATAACTTTCTGTTGCAGTATATTCAGAAATTTTGGAACACAAACCACTGGCTGGAAGAAAAAAGATCTCTTGTGAAAATTCAGACAGAAGATGAAACGTCGACGAATTGCAAGTGGTCAAGAAGTTAGCCAAATGTTTAGGTTAAATGGGTCCATGACCAGGTAGTTTTGAACATTACTCGCCCGTAAACCCACATTTAAAGGCTAAGTAATCTATGAGACCCTTGGTCGAGCGACACTTTTAAAGTGTTTAGATATGCATCAGGCAAAATACGCCACTAGAAGGTGTATCCTCCCCCGCTACCCATAAGTGGCTCAATCTACAGCCAACATTGGGGCTATTCTTGAACACTAGTCAATTAGCCATGTCATCACTATTGCTATTCTCATAGCTAAGTGAAGCACATTCTCGGAAATTTGGATGCTACATACATAAATTGCTCGAATCAGGTAAAACTAATAATTTCTCTTGAACATTAGAAAAAAAACAACCTCTACATTTCTTTCCTTAGGGAACTTCTCTCAATTACAAGTTTAGTACTTAGCAATGTTTTCAAAGTTTCAACCGCACAGTGCTACTTTTTGACTTCTCCTAGTGATATTACAACATAGATTTTCATGCATTATTTCTGCCCTTTGTTCTGAAACAATATTAAGAAACTATTCAGAAAATTGTGTGTTGTTCTAAATATTTCAAACTGCATGACTGAAAATGTTTTATCACAGCCAAATAAAATTCTGAGCTGACCAAGTTCATATTTGTTATGACTTTTAGCTATTGTTCGTGAATTTCATATACTGCACAGGTGAAACGTGAGTCTCACTATTACTTTCATTTTTCTATGAACATTCCTTCCTTCCAAATATTTCAATGTCAAAATTGAAACATCTCTTTTGAGTATTATTAATTAAAGCAACAGATATTTTCAAATAACACTGCATGGATTAGCACTCATAATTAAATATCGCAAGGTCTCGATATAGGGATCAAGTTATTTCCCATTCTCGAGTTGTGTAATTATGTT
>NW_013670266.1:78795-79608 GCF_000517525.1 Limulus polyphemus
GCGAACCTCAGATTGCGAGTCGAGTGCCTTAACCACCTGGCCATGCCGTGCCGCTTCCTTTCAGTCCATAATGATTTAATAGCATAGCAGAAAACGAGTATTCTCAATATAAGACTGTACTTTATGTGCATATTTGTTTGTTTTTTTTCATTATCATTATTACGCAATGACTAGTGCTTGACAGATAAGTATGCCAAATTAAAATAATTAGTTGATTAAAAAATTATCTTATTTGCAAAATTTTATTGTTTATCATCTTTCTACATTCAATAGAAACATTAAAGTATACTCTACAAGAATCAATCGCCTGCTTGTTTTAGCGCAAAACTACATAATGGGCTGTATGTGTTGTGATTAAGCCCACATCTCAGCGTAATAAGCATTGAAGATTACAGTTGAACAAAATTAAAACTAAAATCGCTAGTATTATTTTTTTCGCTACTGAACGTATATTATAAGAATCTGAACGGGAATAAAGTTGTTATTAAGATATGATCAGATTATATTAGTTTTGCTAATTTGTCTTATGATATAAATCTCAGATTTCAAAGGTAATTACCTTTATGTAATATTATATAGTTTTTGTATTTCGAAATTCTTTACAGTGAAAGTTATTTCTTTGGCCATTAAATTGTCAATTATTTTATTCAGACATCATTAGAAAGTTTCCCCCATAATTTCTAATTTGTCTGATGACATACATTTCAGTTTTAGCTCTATGTAATATTATATACATTTTCGATCTCGAAATGCTCTACGAAGAAAGTTATTGTTTTTGGACATTAAATTATTAATTATTTTACTCAGACATCA
>NW_013670266.1:80608-83509 GCF_000517525.1 Limulus polyphemus
CTGGAAAATGTTTTCTTTTCCACGATAAGTAATTTTTATATGTTTCATATATGAATCAAATATTTATAAATTTTGTGGCTGGACAATCAAAATTTAAAAATAACAAAATATTTGGGTACGGAGACTGATTCGAAATTTTATTTTCATAGCCAAATGTACGTCACTGTGCGTAACTAATGCCTAAATGGAGTACTTTGTTTAAAAGTATGAATTGGTTCATTTATACAGTTACGTGACGGTCTTGTTGTACACATGTGAAACAATACCCGATATTACCATTTACTAGAATATTAAACGGGGTAGGTGATCATTGTTAAAGTTATTTTAATGTGTATATATGTTAGAAGTCGCTATAATTATGATATATACGTAAATAGGTTAATTTGCATGTTATTTATATGTTAAAGGAGTTTTCTGAATATATATATATATATATGTTATGTTATTACTTAAAGATATATTTTAATGTGAATATATATTATTGAATTATAAAGGGTTTTCTGTTTATCACTTATTATTATTATGCACTGTATGTATCTTTTTAAACTCAAGTTTTTTATTTGTAAGTTGTAGTTATTTATTAAGGGCTGTGTCGTCCATGTTGGGTGTAAGTTTTATAAAGCAAGAGAGAGAGAGAGTTAAGGCATTTCAAAAATATATTGCAAGAATATGATAGAAAGTTAAATTTAATCATCGGCTTGACAGGAAGAGAAAAGAGCAGTATGCAGGCATACCCTGCATTTTATTATTTTATTGTAAAATTATCTCTACATTATCTTTGGAAATAATATCTGTTCTGCTCATGAGAGGAATTGCTTCATGTTGTAAAAGAATGTATAAAACGTCCTTCACTGGTTGGTCAGATGAGGTTATCTCACCCTAAGATAAATGAGAATGACCAACACATGAGTAGAGCTAGTCGTCATGGGTAAATCTGAAATTTCCCGTTAAGTAAGAAACATTAGACTTAAACAGTCTACACGGAATCTCAAGTGAAATACTTGACGGAAAGACATCTCAAGGGTATAAAATCAGTTAATGGATTTACTTGCCCAGTGAAAGGCAATAATCCCATGTTCAACACAAGTACGCACTTTGTGTTTGTGTCTTTGTGAACAAATAAAAATAGTTTTCATTTTGGTTGTCACACATTTTGTCCAGTTTTTTTTTATTTCTTAGCTAATACCATTTGCAGAAATCTTTTTACCTTGAATACTATGTGCATAGCAATTTCTGTGTGATTGGACTGTTGAAATGGGCACCGACAAACTGTCTTTGTCGTACATTAGATGGCTTGTGGAAAGCTAGCAGGGAGAAGAGTGTGTTTTAGTCATAACAGCATTACCACGGAGTCCTTTGCAGGGCTAGCCTCGAGATGCACAGTCGTCAGGTAGATCGTGATGGGACGTGGCGACATAGACTGTAACTACGTGGTGAGTTTCTAAAATCGTTTTAGTATATTATACTAAGCCTAAGAATATTTCATTTATTTCGCCACCAAAATTACCTTTTTTTGGATAAAATAAAAAACTGTATGGTATCAAATATTTCCGTCATTTATATGATTTTGTACAAAGAGGTTCTGAATTTTTAGACCGTCCCGATCTTTATGTATTCTTTATTTAGTTATTGTATTGTAAACAAAGCATCAAGCACTATATTTAAAAGAACAAATTTGCTGAAGCTATTTGCAATATTTACGAACAAATATAGCATACGAGAAACAAAAACGTCTTACATATATTTAATTTTCAACACTCTCTGCAATTTAGGAATGATTGAACCTGTAGCTGTAACGTCCACAGCTGTAGAAATAATAACGATAAATAAAAAAAAACTGAAAGACAAATACTTATGTCTGCAAAATAGTGGGAAAAATATGCGTCAAGTTTGAATATACTTCACCCTCCCCTTCCCCCGTGAAAAATATACATGGATCATATACTTCTTATGCTATGTTAGAGAATAAAATGTACAATAATTTATTAAGTTTTGAAATTTCAGTCACGAGTGTCGTCTGGTAACATTTTAAATATGACAGCTGATGCCCAGTATGTTGCTTTGTTAGCAAAGTCCATAATAAGAAGATTTATCATTATAACGATAAAGGATTAGTTATAACTCATTCCGATACAAATACACTGGAGACGTCTTTTTAAAGATTCATTTCAATCAAATGCAGCACGATTGTTTATTATCATACACTGATCACTGATGGCCTCGAGAGAACAGTTGAAAGGATGATGAAACGATTCATTAACAAGACTTTCACAATAATCAACCATTTTTAAAGCTATGACTTGTTTTGTGTACCGAACAATATATTAATTATTACTTTAGATAATCAAAAATAAAAGCTATTTGCTGTTGAAATAACAATATATATATATATGTATGTATGGTGTTTTGACATATCTTTTACTCACACAGTGATACTACATTTATATGAGACTTTTTCTTATGATTATTCAGCTGACAAGCTGTTTAAAACACTAGAAAATACATCTGAAGCCCAGTCTATGGTCCTGTTTATTACTCATTACTGCGTAATACTGATTTAGGGGAATTTCACCCCTCATCAATATCCCCGGAGAAGGTCAAACCTAAAGGTGTGTGTGTAAATAAGTCAAAAGCTGGTGGGTGAAATCGGAAGAATAAGATTAAGCTTCATATAATGGTAAAATGTATATTATATGTATGATATTTTTTAGATGTGGGTACTTACACATTGATTATCTATTTTGGTGGCTCTTAACTTTTTTTGTCCGAGGACCACTTCGGGGGGAGGGACAAAAGACCCCACGTAACACCTACTGTTCTGTTCTCTCGTTCTGCGTTAATGACTTATATTTTGGATCAGCCCGCGAAACACGTAGAGGACCCTCTCAAACCACCAGCGGT
>NW_013670266.1:84509-88967 GCF_000517525.1 Limulus polyphemus
ATAGCTTAAGGTGTTACGTTATAGTGATGAACCATAAACCTCTACAATATCTTATCTAAGCAGTTTCGTTAGTATTATACAGTCATAGCTTAATTGTAGAGGTTTATGGTTCATCACTATAACGTAACACGATATGAAACTGCTTAGATAATGTTAGTATTATACAGTCATAGCTTAAATGTAGAGGTTTATGGTTCATCACTATAACGTAACACGATATGAAACTGCTTAGATAATGTTAGTATTATACAGTCATAGCTTAAGTGTAGAGGTTTATGGTTCATCACTATAACGTAACACGATATGAAACTGCTTAGATAATGTTAGTATTATACAGTCATAGATTAAGTGTAGAGGTTTATGGTTCATCACTATAACGTAACACGATATGAAACTGCTTAGATAATGTTAGTATTATACAGTCATAGCTTAAGTGTAGAGGTTTATGGTTCATGATTTTGCTTTATACTAACAAAGTTTTCTTACTTTGAAGCGATATTTAGAATGCACACGTGCGAATGACAGGAAATACAGTTCAGCTAACATGGCCGATATTAAGACCATGAAGGTATAACTTGTAGTTCTTAAAAAAACAAATCCATAAGTTACACAATTCTTCTCTCAAAAAAAGGTCACGAAAGTTACCGTTATTTTAACATAAAACCACTAAAAGTTATATATATTTTCCGCTACTATATAACCGTTAAAGTTACCGTTATGTTAACATAAAACCACTAAAAGTTAAATATCTTCCGCTACTATATAACCGTTAAAGTTACCGTTATGTTAACATGAAGCCACTAAAAGTTAAATATCTTTCGCTACTATATAACTGTTAAAGTTACCGTTATGTTAACATAAAACCATTAAAAGTTAAATATTTTGAATATATCTCCCTAATCTGTGTTGTGTTTTATTATTATTGAATGTTTCGTATGTCTGATTTCTCGAGAATTCTTATTCGTCCATCTTGTGTATAGGAGTCTCGCATTTTCTTACACTAGGTTAGCAAGCATGCAGTTATCGTTTGTCTGTAATGATTTCGTATATTTTAAAATTGCTGCATGTCTGTAGCTAGACACTTCTTTATACGTAGAAATAATTATTTCAGGTGTAAGTCTACTTCCCACTTCTCTGAAGCTTGCTGAACACTCGTGTGTGATTAAAAAGAAAAAATAATTTACACGATTTTGCCTTGTTTCTCATACCGAGATATTTACGACTTGAAAGCGTCAGGCGCTTACACAGGCATACATTGTTTTCAGGCTATAAACTAATACAGTTATGACTCGCTGAACAAAGGTTTAGCCAGGAAATATAATACATCCCACACTATTTACGAACAGTGTCCTTGATATTTAAGTTAACTGAAAGTAAGCATGAAATTATTTTACTTTAAACGTGATAACCTTAATTTTACTTTAAACGTTTTATTGTATTCCGATTAATAATGAGGTCACTGACTGTCTTTACGATCGGTACACAGACGTATAAGAACTGATACAATGACGTATGATATGTTTTTAATTGTTTTTCAGGTTTTAAACATTATTCGAACTTAGGAAGAAAGACTTTCAAATTATTAAAGGTAGTAAAAAAATTATATCTGATGCATATTTACAGTGATTGAAGAAACGTAAAGTTTACTATTTGAAATAAACACGAGACTGAGACTTTCACATTGGATTTCTGCCAAAAAAAGTAATTTCGCTTGAAAAAACTGCCACTCACTGTCTTATATTTGCAGAAAAATCGTGATTTTCGTACTTTGTACACAAGCAGACGATTGGTGACTTTCGTGGTTTCATATTTTCACGATTAGATAGCAACGTAAGAATAGTGATTCTGATTCTTGAGAACATGACAGTTACTTTAACGGAAGATATTTAACTTTTAGTGGTTTCATGTTAACATAACGGTAACTTTAACGGTTATATAGTAGCGGAAGATATTTAACTTTTAGTGGTTTTATGTTAAAATAACGGTAACTTTAACGGAACAGTAGTGAGGGAATCGTAATTTCAATAAGCAGGTCAACACGATAGTGAAAATAAACGTTTTGTATCAGGCATTTCGGATCATACATAAGCCATATTCAGCGGTTTTCTATGAATAAAATTATTTGTAAAAATATTAATGTAACAATTTCAAAAATTGAAAAAATTTAAAAAATAATTAGTATATATGTACAAACAAAAGGAGCAAAAAAGATGCGCGGAACCGATCAAAGAGAATAGCTTTATGTGATAAAAGGTGCACTGTGATTAAGAGTGGGCACATATTTCTTGATGAAAAGGGTTTCTTTGCTTAATGATTCTGTGTCAGATTTCCCCAAATTTAAAGTTTAAGAAGGGATAGTTTTCGTACATTCTAGTTTCGAATTAGACTTTTATGTAAATTCGTAAATCAATAACTTCTTTTTTATGGTCTTATATTTGGTCGTTCTTTGTGAAATACATAAAACTATTTTTAACAATTCGCAGCAGTGACGAACACCAACCTGCCATTACTCTTTCGGAAAGTTGTTATAAACATTACCACCACCATTAAACGGCGTTATTTATTATTTGGGTTGCTGTGACGCACCCATCGTACTAAGAGCTTCTCGAGCCTCAGGTTGACCCAGTAGGAAGATAAACTAGTTCATTGAGAGGACATTCCCCTTTCAAGACCTACTAGTTCCTGCTGCTGCTTTGTGTTTGTTACTCTCTTCCTCCCTGGTTGCGGTCACGAGATCCGTAAATGTTGACCAATCATAATGCAGTCTTGTGATACTGCGCATTGAGCTACAGTAGAACGAAGTAAGAATACACGATCGAGAACTTAGCTGCACGAAGCAAGTCTACGTCATTACGGGACGAATAAAAACACATTTCTGTCTCTAAATGTAATATGAATAAAGTTAAAGATGCATAAGAAATATGTAAAATAATTCTTCACTGACATATTTTTCACATAACACGCTTCGTTTTTGTATTTCTTTTTAATATTAACGTGGTTGAATTAGTCAACAAGTCTTAATTTTGTGAGGAACAGACATTGCAATACCCTCAGTTATCATTCGCAAAATATAAACAGAATTAAAGCTCTTAGTTATCGTCGAGTCGGTAGACTTTATACGTAGGGACAGCTAAAGTACTAAATAAGCATAATACAGATATGTAAGGCTAAAGATCAACAATGACAGTGAGTTCTACTTTAAAAGATGATTGTCACTCACTTACATGTGTTCTTCTGCAAGAAGGCAAGAAACCATCACTAAGATAACAAACCAGAAAGTGACCAACCCACCTTTCTTCGTCTTGTTTCAGCTGAAGTAACTATACAACTACTGTATCACTAACGTCAGTTTAAACCTAAATCCACTACTATGTGTTTCTGGGTAGTGCACGATGTCATCGCTTAGGTGTAATAACAAGCAGTAATTGAAAAAAATAAATAAATCATAGTTCTAGTTTAAACGACGTTATCATTACCCATTGAAATTAGATTTCTTTTAGGAATATGGTGTTCCTTTAAAAAGCTTAAATACAGGGTCTAACAGGAATTACCAGCTAATAATAGAAGATGAACATTGGGTAACTGTAACATGTAGGATACTCAATGCTTTGTAAGTTATACAATCGGTGTCTTTAGGGAACCAACCGCTATATTATGTATGAAGTGAAGAAGTAAAAAAAAAATTAATACACATAATAATAAATGTTATTAAACACATTCATAGAATACATCAAATTTCAGTGAGAGGGGAAAAAAAATTCACAAAACAAGTAATAAAGAACAACATTTTGTAAATGTAAAATGATGTAGGAATAGCAGTGTCAAAACTAATGAAAACAAAAATATAGGGATGATACATCTATACACAGATCATCTCTACATGACTTTCAATATTAAAAGTTAATGTTACACTGTAAAAGGAATACTTGACTTTGATATTACTGAAGTTGGAAGTTATATATTCCTGACTGTTAGTATGCAGGTTGTTTATCATAATACCCTGGTCATGTCAGGGTAGGTATCAATGTAGTGTACCTAAGAGTCTAGGACTTACGTACAAGGAAAACTAAGTAGAGTCAAAATATGTCTTGATTATTACAGACTATCGCATTTTACAGTGTAACATTAAATTTTATTATTGAAAGTCATGTAGAGATGATCTTAGTGTAGCTGTATTATCCCTATGTTCTTGTTTGCATTCTTTTTGACACTGCTATCCCTACATCATTTTACATTTACAAATTTTTTTATTACTTGTCAAATGTACAGCAAAGAAGGTTATGTAATGAGAAAACTATTTCAAATAGTTAACATCCTTATAGAAATATATCAATAGTAGTTACTTGCCTCTTAGTATAAAGACTTTGCCACTTGTTGAATATATCCTAAATAGTAAAAATGTTAAATACGATGTTACATATATATAGTTTTTCCATAGTTGTATTGTTGACGTAGAAA
>NW_013670267.1:0-10053 GCF_000517525.1 Limulus polyphemus
GTATATTTTTATAGACCATGTTCTAAACTAAAAGCTGTAATGTACGGTTTCGAATATGGTTGAGTTGGATGTTGCTTTATTAAATATATCACAATTATACGCGCACAACACCTGTCCGTTTTGTCTCTAAATGTCTAGAAAGTAAACTTTCACATTCGCTTGTTATTTCCCATGCTAAAGTCAATTTGTTAATCTCTTGTATATTTTTATAGACCATGTTCTAAACTAAAAGCTGTAATGATGTATGAGAGAAAAGGCACAGTTAGCACAAGGACTTGGATCTTTGATAATTGAGTGGATTTATATACCAGAGTAGCGAGAGAAGAACTGTCTTTACATTGTCCAAATATTCTTTTGTCTATAATAGTGTTATTGCGTGAGACTTACTGAACGAACGAAAACTTTACTGGGGTGGGGCACTCTTCAGACGTACAACAAAGACTCACAAAGTGAACAAAAGTAACTGTCTGTATGGCTTGGTTCAAATCATTATGCAAAGTACTGATTCTTTCAAGTTATTAGACATTAAAGTGAAAACAAGAGATATGATCCATAACTATGGTAACAACCACCTCCAGGAAATCGAGCAAAGCCGTTAAGTGTGTGAAATATGTGTTTTGGAGAGTTTAGTTTCAACGGTAAGTTTACAGTTAAAAATAGAACAGGTTGAAAAATAACTTGGTCATCCATTAGCCGATATTCATTTTCCTCCAGAAACCTCCCATTGGTACAGCGATAAGTCTGCGGACTTATAACGCTCAAAACCGGGTTTCGATACCAGTGGTGGACACAGCAGAGATAGCTTATTGCGTAGCTTTACCCTTAACTACAAAGAAACAAACGTGAACCAGGAAAAATGCTAATACCGTTATATTTTTGGTAGATCTTGCTTTGACTCAAGAGGTTTGATGTTGATATTAGATGCAGTTAAACACACTCGTGGCGAAAAGGTGACTCATAAGAATATGCCTTGCGTAAAAATATATATCGACGTTGATCAACTTGACTCTAGGTTACTGTTGTGTACCAGCTGATTAATTGATGTTGATCAATTTAAATCTAGGTTACTATTGTGTACCAGCTGATTAATTGATGTTGTTCAACTTAAATTTAGGTTACTATTGTGTACCGTCAAGTTGATCAACATCAATTAATCAGCTGTACACAACAGTAACCTAGAGTCAAGTTGATCAACATCAATTAATCAGCTTGTCGGTTACTGTTATGTTCTAGCTGATTAATCGACGTTGATCAACTTGACTCTAGGTTAATGTTGTGTATCAGCTGATTAATTGATGTTGATCAACTTGACTCTTGGTTACTGTTATGTACTAGCTGATTAATTGATGTTGATCAACTTGACTGTCGGTTACTGTTGTCTACTAGCTGATTAATCGACGTTGATCAACTTGACTCTAGGTTACTGTTGTCTACTAGCTGATCATGTTCATTCTTCTGTTAATAAAGGAGCAACTTTATGCTTCTTTTAAAGATATAAATAAATGCCATAAAACCAGCGTATTTTATCTTCGTGATGAAAGACAGGAGGAAACAAAGAAAAAATTTTATTACGGTGGTGCTCTAGGGACATTTTCACGTCTGTCGTTGTCACGAAGGTCAATTTTTACACTTTGTACGAAAACCATTGCCGCACTATAACTAGAGACGTTAAGCGAAACTATGGCGTTGTTTTTCGGGACATTTTCACATTGCCACGTGTCGTTTCAGAAATGTACATTTTACACAAAGGATATTGCCGCACAGTAACTGCACATTTCTGTATTTTGTTTTTCTAATAGTTTGGTCGATAAAAATAAGAGTTTATGTAAAATAGGCCACTTACGATAGGTAAAACGTAGAAGTGCAGATCTTGCACTTTGCAGAATATCTGATATTATTGTATGGCGGTGTTCTCTGCGCAAACTGTATAAGTGTACAATTGTGATATAAGTTAGAGGTAACAAATGTTTCTAAAACACCTCCGTACTTTCCTGTTGGTATTAATAATTTGTAGGCTATTAAGGCAAGTACCTTGATCTATAAACATATCAACTTTCATGTTTGGATTGATTTATATATCAAAAGTCAGTTACCACTAATAATATATTACCACTAATTAACACCAGTTACCACTAATAATATATTACCACTAATTAACACCAGTTACCACTAATAATATATTACCATTAATTAACACCAGTTACCACTAATAATATATTACCACTAATTAACACCAGTTACCACTAATAATATATTACCACTAATTAACACCAGTTACCACTAATAATATATTACCACTAATTAACACCAGTTACCACTAGTAATATATTACCACTAATTAACACTAGTTACCACAAATAATATATTACCACTAATTAACACTAGTTACCACTAATAATCATATCGAAAAAAAAGACTTTAAACGTTTCAATATTATTGTATGATACTGTATCATTAAAGCCAGGAGAATAATTCCCAACAAAAGCCAGGAGAATAATTCCCAACAAAAGCCAGGAGAATAATTCCCAACGATACATGGAGTTTCATACGGATAATTATTCTGTATACTTATTAAAATCTGGAGTTCGTAATTCGTGATTTTTTTTTTTTTTACCAAGCTTAGCTCGGATTTCATACTTTTAGGTTTCCTAGTTCCTCAAGCGTATTATAATAATGGAAGCAACAGTATTAAAATCAACTTAATTACATTGTGTGCTTGGTGAAAATAAATGATTATCAGACATAATAGAGTGAGAGTGTTTGCTGCTGGCCAGTTTCCTCGCTATGGTCAGTGGTTCGGAATTAGGGACTGCGCACTGACAAACGTGAGTTGACGTAACTCCATGAAAGGAAGGAGGAGAGCATGCCAATACATCAGTGATCGAGAACTGATTTTACTAATGATTTTGTTTATACTTGTTTTATTCCTCTCTAACCTATTTAACTGAGCTTAAAATCGAGAGCGACAGTTCACACAGTGATTTATCAAACAAGAATTTATACAGGAGAGTGTGCAGCCATTAATCACTGTTAATGACACGAGTGCCATCTAGGAAACGCCATTAATTTCATTTTAACACCAAACTTTAGACACAGTTTTGAATAGATCCAGGCGTTTCTGTTATATGTCACGCCATGACACAAAACTCGTGTGTCATTAGTGAAAATCTGTGTAAAAAAAAACCTCCATTTTAATATTCACGGACTGATTATCGGACAAACTAAAATGTTTTAAAATATTAGACTTGTGTAATCTACACTATTATTTGACAGAAGTCTGTGTTTGGGTTTGTACGGTTATAACTGGCGAAGCGCTGTACGAATGTCTCCAAATCCTGCACGTACCCTTTGTACCCCTCTCCGCAAGAGTGACATAAGCAGTTAGCGTTCGGACCAGACCCCCTATGTCACCTTCAGGTCAGCAAGTTATATATATATATCTAATAAAGAAAACTGGATAGTAGCAGCTCTAAACTACCCAATATTCAAATATATATGTTTTCTCTCTCTATGTATGCACAAAATCGCCAAAAGTACTCAATGATTTCGTAAAGAAGGGACATTAAAATAAGTTATTACAAGGTTTTCTGTGTTTGTTTTATACAAAAAGCAGAATGTTTGTCTCGCTCTCTGGTGTGTGTTTAAATTGTAATTGTTGTTGCCAGTTTAGTACTTTTCAACTTCTATGGTTTTCTCTGTTTATTTTATACATAAGGCAGAATGTTTGTCTCGCTCTCTGTTTAAATTATAATTGTTGTTGCCAATTTAGTACTTTTCAAATTGTATGGTTTTCTCTGTTTATTTTATACATAAGTTAGAATGTTTGTCTCGCTCTCTGTTTAAATTATAATTGTTGTTGCCAATTTAGTACTTTTCAAATTGTATGGTTTTCTCTGTTTATTTTATACGTAAGGCAGAATGTTTGTCTCGCTCTCTGTTTAAATTATAATTGTTGTTGCCAGTGTAGTACTTTTCAAATTGCCTGGTTTCTGATGTTTCCTTAGCTTCGATAAAAAAAAGATATGATTTATTCGTGTTTTAGTAGTAGTTTCCTATTTTGGTTCTGTCAGAAATACTACCAAGCATGTGCTTAAACCGGATGTTTCTTTAATATTCGGAATAACTATCGGTTATCTAGGGTCGTCTCTTGCGGGGACATAGCCAGATAACGGTTTGTAACCACTGCCTTTAATACAGTATCACTTTTCGTATTTTAACATGAATGTTATTGAACCTCAGTTGTTAATTGCTCAAGATCCAGGAATGTTAACATGTAATTTAATAAGTACCAATGCGATACAAGTTTCTGGATTTGTAATAGACGTGGTTCTTTGTGTGTTTCCCAGGGACGTGCTTCAAGGGAAGCTCGACAAACGGGGGCTTGAAGTTCACCAGGTTGCTGTCTACGCTGACACCTCCTCCACACCGATCCCGTTGACCTATGACACATCGAGACTGGGAGGAAACCATCTTTATATTAAATGTAATGTTTTTATATTCAAATATTATCAAGATATTTTTTTTTTACAGAGTTTCGTTTAAATTTCTATGATTTACAAAGGTCACTCAGCTGAGGTTAGTTATCTTTGCCACAGTGACGTCTAACGACCAGAAAGGGACGAAATGACCAAATGACTCATTTTTTATGTCCATAAAAAGAAAACCAAAAACTAATATACTTCTGATCTTGTTTTTACCGAGTCCGAAAGTATCATTTTCAATTAGAAATACAAATAATAATTGAAGTGTGAAATTCGATAACTATATATCCATATCTTACATAGTTAGTAAATTAAAAAATAACTGTTCTTCGTTGACTTTAACATTTAAAATAAGAATTCCCCCCTCCTTTTGAATTTTTTCAGAGTAAAACTCTTATTTTCTGTAAAAATTGAGTAAAGAAGTGACACTTTTAGTCTCCAAGGAAGATATTAAGGAAGTTACAGAATACTTCCCTTTTAATGACTATTTGTTTGTGATTCCTTGGTTAAAGGGTATAACTCAATTAACTTACAGTTTTGTATCGTTTCTCTGGAGCTAATGGAGAATTTTAAGTTGGCCAAATTACATTACCAAGAAAACAATCGGACAATAATTGACAAACTGGTTCGGCGAAGACACCGGAAACGTAAAGGACCCAGTCCATATTGTTAACCCGGAAACCAGTCAATACTGAATAGAGTTATTGTTATTTGACACTTTGGGAAATGAAGGTTTGTTACCTAAGATTTACAAAAACCGTAAGTACAAACAACACAGAATACTGGTATAAATCCATGCATGTGTTGCCTAGAAACACTTACAAACTCAGCAACGCATACCTTAAGCGGTTTGGTGGAATGAAATGATACAGATCAGTAATGTGTTTGATTAGTATTGGTTTATATGAAGGAAGCTTCGTATTTTTAAAGTCACCTAACACTGATTGAAATAATTATGGAAAGATAACAAATTATAATCCATGTATTTTTTGTAAGGTGTAATAAGGTGCGCATGGAATATCAATACTGTTATTACAATGTGAAATACAGAATTATCAGTTTAAGTATTTTTTTCTCTCTAGAGCATAAAGGATGTGTATGGAAAAACAATACCGAATGTGAAATACAGAATTATCAGTTTAAGTAATTTTTTTCTCTAGAGCTTGTTTGTTTGTTTGTAATTAAGCACAAATCTAAACAATGGGCTATCTGTGCTCTGCTCACCACGGGTATCGAAACCCGGTTTTTAGCGTTGTAAGTCTACTGGGGGGGGGGGCGTTCTCTAGAGCATAATGAGATGCGTATGGAAAAACAATACCGAATGTGAAATACGGAATTATCAGTTTCAGTAAAGGGTTTTTAGTTACATGTTTGATACGATCTCGAGGAGGTTGTTATGATCGTTTTTAGCCCCCCTGTGAGTCAGATGCTGTCGATATAGTACGACGTACAGTGCTAATATTGTGCAGAAGTTGGTACTTAATTGTTTCCACTCCGATTTATTATAGAATATAATAGCGGTGCTACTAACACTTTGTATGATGTAGTACTGCAGGCCTGAAGAACTCTGTACTGAAAGGCCTCACCCCTAGTGGTTTACAATAAACAAAGGGTGATTGAAACGTTGTTATATACTCTTCTTACTGAATACTTGCGAGTAAAGAATTATCAGCCGTATTGTGTTGTTATACCACACATACGTATATGATGCAGAGCTGGCCCTAGGCCATTTTTAGGCCTCTTTGAACTTTGTATTCAACGCCCCTGTCTCTGTAAAAATTGACTCTCTCTTTACTGCTAATTGCAATGTCGATTTTGGCGCCCCTTGGAGTGGGCGTCCTGTGTGGGGGCACACGTCACCCACCCCAATATTATAACTGAATTTTTTGTCATAAATCAAAAATACACTAAAGTTGCATCAACGATAAAATTTCTTGTGTTTACTAAGTCACCATGTTTAACAAAGCTTTGTGTTTACTAAGTCACCATGTTTAACAAAGCTTTGTGTTTACTAAGTCACCATGTTTAACAAAGCTTTGTATTTACTAAGTCACCATGTTTAACAAAGCTCGCAGACAAACGAAATCGGCGTTCATTTACCCTGATATAAAGATCACATGAAACTGTTTAGTAAAGCACCACGTCAAAATATTCATTTATAAGATAGAGCACTTATAAAGATCACATGAAACTGTTTTAGTAAAGCACCACGTCAAAATATTCATTTATAAGATAGAGCACTTATAAAGATCACATGAAACTGTTTAGTGAAGCACCACGTCAAATATTCATTTGTAAATATTCATTCACTTAATATTGTGCGCCTATCTTTTTTAAACTTGGTATTTTTATATTTTCTTTCGGTTTTCGAAAGACTATCTTCGAAGGTGAAACAATCACGCACGTGCATGTGAAGATTTAACTTCCTGCCACTTACACATCATGTACGAGTGAATGATAATTCTATGTAGTGGTAGTCTCTAAAGCTAATAGTTCCACCCCATCCACCCCCACACACATACACACCATCCCGGTGGTCCAACAACAAGCTTGATGGCTTATTATACTAACAGTCGAAGTTTGATACCCGTGTGGTTGGCACAGCGCTAATAGTCAATTTAATCCAGGAGCTAGAGGGCTAAAATTTTCTGATATTTTTCCAGTCAGGATGAAAATTTGTTACCACCAGTGATATCACTTCAATATACAAGTGATCGGAATTGAGTTGTTGGCCGATCAAAATTATATTGCAACGGTATATTTTACGGATCAGAATGACAGCAATACTCGTGCGTGTGAAACTAAATTCCCAAAATTTTCTTGCAACGGTATATTTGACGGATCAGAATGACGGCAATACTCGTGCGTGTGAAACTAAATTCCCAAAATTTTCTTGCAACGGTATATTTGACGGATCAGAATAACGGCAATATTCGTGCGTGTGAAACTAAATTCCAAAATTTTCTTGCAACGGTGTATTTTACGGATCAGAATGACGGCAATACTCGTGCGTGTGAAACTAAATTCCCAAAATTTTCTTGCAACGGTATATTTGACGGATCAAATGACGGCAATACTCGTGCGTGTGAAACTAAATTCCCATTAGAGTGAAAATTTAAACACGAAACTTATTTATCTAAAATGCCCCACAGTGGTAGATCTACGGACTTAAAACGCTAAAATCCTGGAGTCGAACTCCGCAGTTAGCCCAATGTGGCTTTGTAAAAAAAAAAACTTATCCAAAACATACCATTTTATTCGAAACTAATCAGTAAAGTTAAAAATCTTTGTCATATTTATCATGATTTATATCATTAACCTTATCATTAATGTATCCTGAAAATAAAAGAACCATCGTTGGGAAAGAAGCTTTCTTAAATTTCTCAATAATAGCATTTGAAGATGTAGATTTACTCATGTTAGACAATGTTTCAACACAACATTACAACAAAACGGGAAAATTCATACTTATTTGTCAGTAAATCCGAAAATCCTTGTCTGAATAGCTTTCATCGCTAATGTTATCCGCATCAATTCAACTTTCAAACTCCTCAGCGTGTTGATTTTCTTCAAATAACTTCTTGTTTTCACATTTTGAGCAGCCACAGGCATCAGCACAGTTTAAAGCTACAGCTTTGCATTGGCAAGCATCTGTTAGACATTTGATATTTCTAGCAAGAAATGAATTCAGGAACTCGATCTAAGGCTGGCTTTTTCTTCATCCAATCATTTGTTAGCCTTCCGTCCTCATTTATCTTCCAGCTGTGATCCAATGGGTCGTGAACCATTGGTTGCAGCTAACGTCATAGACTGTAGTTTGCACGTGCCAGGGGAAGATTCAGAACATCTTTAGTTAGTAGCATCTTATGAGGATCAGAAGCATTTTCTTTCTACTCCGGAATAATAATTTGCACCCCCTCATCCCAGTGGCTCAACGGTAAGTCCCAAGGCTTACGATACCAAAAAACTGGATTCGATACCCTTGGTGGGCAGAATACAGATAGCCCAATGTGTAGCTTTGTGCTTAACAACAACCACCAACCAACCGGAATAGTTCATATCAGAGAGTATTTACACGAGTCTCATAATTTTCACCATAAACCTAACAAACATGCTCTCCAATGATCCCCTTGACTTTTTTTGATAGAAAAGGGGATTCCGCTCACTATTTGACTGCTCCAAGAAACCTAGAAACAGACTTCGTCACTTTAAGATACCCTACATTTCCTTCCAGCAGAAGCTATTGGTGAAGTCACATCCATTAGAGAGTTCAAATCAGGAAGAGCAGCCTTCAGACTTTGATCAATATTACAGTTTGAGGTATCGAGAAGACATAAATTCTTTCGTGTTCCAACCTCAATATATATCTGGATTCTTAGCTTCGTATTGCAATATAACACAAGAATGCCAACGTCCATGTCGATTTTGACAGCATGAAAACCAAGCTTGGAAACAGAGAAATATCTCTATATCAGCCTCCTCCTGTGGACTCCCTATCTACATGAAAACCAAGCTTGGAAACAGAGAAATACCTCTATATCAGCCTCTTCCTGTGGATTCTCTATCTACATGAAAACCAAGCTTGGAAACAGAGAAATATCTCTATATCAGCCATCTTGTTTTCAGATTTACGTGTACACTACTGTAAAACAAAGAAAGGAATGACATTGCAAACAGCTGATGCAAAACATTTCAGTTTAGGTCCTCGTTGATGATTGGCCTCATGACGCTTATCACCTAGAAAACTGTGGCCAGGAGAAGTTATTCATCACGGCGTACAGAACCTACCGGTCAAATCAAGGAGTTAAATGGGCTGAGGTACAATAGATAGAGAGTCCACAGGAGGAGGCTGATATAGAGGTATTTCTCTGTTTCTAAGCTTGGTTTTCATGTAGATAGGGATTCCACAGGAGAACAACATACACACTAGAAGATTCCTTGAAAAAAGTACAAAAAATAATGTCGATACAAATTTCGGGCAGCATTCCAATCTAGCATGTGATTCATATGGCCTAGACAACTTAATCTAACACGTGTTTCATATGGCATAGGCACCCTAATCTAACACGTGATTCATGTAGCCTAGGCACCCTAATCTAACACGTTTCATATGGCCTAGGCATCTCATTCTACTTCATGTTTCGTACACCAATCTGTTACGGCAAAATTTTAATCAAACTGGCTATTTGGCTGCATGAAGTTCTTCAAGAAAACTTGCCAGATAGTTCTAAACTGCTTCAAAAAGTTCTAAGGCTGCTTGCTATTTTGCCAATTCAAGTTGATTTTTTTTTCTGTTCAAAAGCAGGAGGAAACCTTTTATTTTTATTTCCGGTTTGGCATGGATTCTTTCTACATTCCAGAACTCTTGTCCGTAAATTACACGTTGGCAAGAAAACTTTGTCAATATCCAATTTCTGAAACCTCATACCTCATTCAAACAGCTATCGTTTGCTACAAACGAGAAATTTCAAACCTGACTGGTAGCTTACACCCCCCCCCCCATACACCCTCCAGCTCTCGGAGTTATTGTATAGAAACAAAATTCTAGTTGACGCTGAAAAGATTTACATAT
>NW_013670267.1:10939-24009 GCF_000517525.1 Limulus polyphemus
TAAACATTGGTGCCATCTCAGGTAGTAACTATTAAACATTGGTGCCACCTCAGGTAGTCACTATTAAACATTGGTGTCACTTCAGGTACTTACTATTAAACATTGGTGCCATCTCAGGTAGTAACTATTAAACATTGGTGCCACCTCAGGTAGTCACTATTAAACATTGGTGCCATCTCAGGTAGTCACTATTAAACATTGGTGCCACCTCAGGTAGTCACTATTAAACATTGGTGCCATCTCAGGTAGTCACTATTAAACATTGGTACCACCTCAGGTAGTCACTATTAAACATTGGTGCCATCTCAGGTACTTACTATTAAACATTGGTGCCATCTCAGGTAGTCACTATTAAACATTGGTGCCACCTCAGGTAGTCACTATTAAACATTGGTGCCACCTTAGGTAGTCCCCCACATTTGACGTTGACGATGCATCTTATTGTATGTGTGAAACGCTGTAGGCACCCTGAAAAGTAGACATAAAATATGGCTATTCTCCATAATGAAGTTGTACTAATTCCACCCTGTTTCTATATTCTAGAATTGCACTGGTCTTGACGAAATAAAAGATTTGCTAAAAAGAAATGTTTTATGAGTAAGAGTAGGTTCGGGGCACGTTGTTACTCTCGTAACCATTAAGAATTGTCTCTTTACTTCCGGAAAGATAATTCCTGAGATTTGTTCAGGGTTGGGTAAAATGTTTAATTATTATGCTTGATAACACATTTTAAAAGTTATTGCAGTAATAATAGGCTGCAAGGTGTTTGTTTTATTAAGAAAAAAGACAACAGTATTTTACTCTTCTAACTGGCGACTGGCAAGCGTTGCCAAATGCGAAAACAACGTTGTTGGGTTAGAGGGTAAGAGGAGAGAGAGAGAGCAGTATGCATGGAAGAGAGAAGAGTGGGACAAGAAATTAGTGCTTCAAAACGATGCTCATTTGCATTTTTGAACAAGTTAAAAACATTACGTGAAGAGAATTCAGTTGAAATCAGATGTTTTCTTTAAACAAAAAAAAAAGGCTAGAAATAATAAATATCCGTTTCAAACATTCTGGAACATGAAAATAAAGTAATAAAAATCAGCCTTATAAAGTTCAGGTTAGCTGTCGCATCTTGACCCATTTTGTGTCATGCTTGATAAAAATCAGCCTTATAAAGTTCAAGTTAGCCGTCGCATCTTGACCCATTTTGTGTCATGCTTGATAAAAATCAGCCTTATAAAGTTCAAGTTAGCCGTCGCATCTTGACCCATTTTGTGTCATGCTTGATAAAAATCAGCCTTATAAAGTTCAGGTTAGCCGTCGCATCTTGACCCATTTTGTGTCATGCTTGATAAAAATCAGCCTTATAAAGTTCAGGTAGCCGTCGCATCTTGACCCATTTTGTGTCATGCTTGATACTCCAGGACAGGACCTGGCAGAGGTGAGCACATTTACTTCTGAAGGATGATTTTACCACTGATTAGATCAGAGACCAAGCAAAAAGAATACGTAGTTGGACAGGTTCTGAATACAATTTTACTTTCATAAAATCGCTTACAATTTAGACTGAATAACTCGTTTAAATCCATTTCATAGAACAACAAGGAAATCTAGTAAAGTAGTTTTATATGAGTCAAATGTGCACAGTTACGACTAATTTGAAACAGTCCAGGCTACCACGTCATTCTATGCAAATTGAATAAAATTTCAAGGGGAGCAGAAAAAACAAAACAAAAAACTTTATGATTAGTTAATTAAGCATTTGTTTTTTAGCCGTGTCATAGCGGCTCATAGATAGCTCTAAGTTTTTGTTTTTGTTTTTTTCATGTACAAACTTTTAGCTCACAGCTTTATCTCTTGACCGATTTGAGATGTAATTACAGCCGCGGCTATTGAGGATTCCCTCTTGTTTCTTTTTTTTTGGTTAAGCACAACGCTACTTAATGTGCTCTAGGTGCTGTGCCAACCACGGGTATTTTTAGCGTTATAAGCCTTCAGACTTACCGTTGAGCCACTGAGGGGCGTTAATTAAGTAAAAAATGGAAAAGAAAACAAGGCAAATTCTTGTTTGATATTTAAATGTTACGTGATTCGTGAAAGATACCAAAACGTATAAACCTGGGAAAAATAAGATATAAGCACATTTTAAAGAATATATTATGTCATAAAGTGGAAATGATCTTTACGCATTTCACAAAAAGTGTTTGTCTTGTCATGATAATTTCGAACGTGTATTTTACAAAAAACCGTACCACTATACATGAAAATATGTCTTAGCTTGTATCTTACCTTCGATTTTGTACCGTGGCCTGGTGGTTAGGACGTTCGCGGATTCGAATCCCCGTCATAGAACATGCTCGCCCTTTCAGCCGTTAGGACGTTCTAATGTGATGGTCAATCCCATTATTCGTCGGTAAAAGAGTAGCCCAAGAGGTGGCGGTGGATGGTGTTGAATAGCTGCCTTCCATCTAGTTTATTACTGCTAAATTAGGGACGGTTAGCCCAGATAGCTCTCGAGTAGCTTTGCGAAAAATGCACACCAAACCAAACTTTCCGAAGCGTTGCAGGTGATTGCTTGTTTTGGACGGAATCAAACATTCACATATGTTGAAAAGTCATTAGACCTTCAGTGGCTCAGCGGGCAAGTTTGAAAGCTTACAACGCTAAAAACCCGGGGTGGACACAGCACACATAGCCCATTATGTAGCTTCGCGCTTAACAACAAACAAACGTAGCTTGGTGCTTAACAACAAACAAACGTAGCTTGGCGCTTAACAACAAACAAACGTAGCTTGGTGCTTAACAACAAACAAACGTAGCTTGGTGCTTAACAATAAACAAACGTAACTTGGCGCTTAACAAGAAACAAACGTAGCTTGGTGCTTAACAACAAACAAACGTAGCTTGGTGCTTAACAACAAACAAACGTAGCTTGGCGCTTAACAACAAACAAACGTAGCTTGGTGCTTAACAACAAATAAACGTAGCTCGGTGCTTAACAACAAACAAACTTAGCTTGGTGCTTAACAACCAACAAACGTAACTTGGTGCTTAACAACAAACAAACGTAGCTTGGTGCTTAACAACAAACAAACGTAGCTTGGTGCTTAACAACAAACAAACGTAGCTTGGCGCTTAACAACAAACAAACGTAGCTCGGTGCTTAACAACAAACAAACGTAGCTTGGTGCTTAAGAACAAACAAAGAAACAAACGTCATTGGTAGGAACGATTCTTTCTTTAAAAGTTTTTATAATGGAGATAGGAAAAAACAAATTAATTTTAACATTTGTTCCACGCTATAGTATTTTAATATCAATCAAGAGAAAATTTCGATTTAATTATAAAATAATTGATAAGCAAAACTTATTTTAATAAAGTTGTGATTTTTTTTTTTAAATACGACAGATTTGTTTGTTTGTTTGTAACTAAGCACAAAGCCGCTCAATGGGCTATCTGTGCTCTGCCCACCACGGGTATCGAAATCCGGTTTCTAGCGCAGACATGCTGCTGTGCCACTGAGAAAAAAAATCAACCAATAGGAAGAGAAGAAATGTTAAACACCAAATGTTTATCAAAGTCTAATCTAAACCATCACAGCTGTATTGTGAACTCTGCCTTACCAATAACGATGTAGTAAGACTGAATTGATTTGTTTGCAGCAACCAACGCATGCGCCAAAATCTTAAACTATCACATGTTTACTAGTAAATACACCTAACTCTAATTTTATCTCCCCTCCCTAAATAATTGTAAGTATTTTTATTCTGTCCAAACAATGCTTCATTTCGATAATACTTAAAATAAAAACTTAAAATATTTGCCTTTAACGTTCCGGTAAGTTCAGTACTTGACCACTGCCTTCCATGGAGCTATTGAAGCGGAGGAAGTTTATTTGTTTCGTCCAAGGCTACACAAGGGCTACCTGCACATAGACGCCCCTAATTTTAAAGAGATAGACCACCAGTTAGTGGAATATTTTTTTTCTGACCGAATAGTGGGATTTAACTGTCTCTCTTATGTACCTCGCCCACGACCTCAAAGTAAGGAACACGCGATTTTACGACAGTGGGATGCGAGTCATGAGCCCTCACGTCCATAGTTCAGCACGCTAACTACTAGGCCACGCCTTGTTTGCTTATATACTGCTCACTATACCGGTAAGGTATTGCATCATCTTATGTTCAAAGTTAACAAAGCACTGTACGATATGTATTTTCATTGCTTAATTTTGAGCTTCCAACAGTTTGTGGCAATACGATATCTATACACCATATATGCTGTTACTTTTACATCTTATAATTGTAAAGTAAAATACGGTTGTTAGCTACTAATAAACCCCGTAAAAAAAGGAAGCCCGATGGCTAATATTCCTCGCATTCCTGCTTTCTTTACAGCGCCATCTAAGTTAATTCTCATTAGCAATGCCGAAAGATAGGTATCATTTAAACGTGAAGAAGCTTGAATGATTTTGCCCAGGGAGCTTTCAGTGTGTTAATATTCCGAATTTAAACAAATCATTGACAGGAAAACCACATGATTATTAAACGGTTACCGAGATAAATCATTAGTATAAAAATCGTGAAACGTTTGCTTACATTCACTACAGCAATGAACGCGCTAATTAGTAGCAACTTCTGATCAAAGCAAGCTACTCATTAAGGCTTAACAACTCAGTTTCAATGATATCTTGACTAATACAAGTACGAGAAGAACTTAAGTAAAATATTCCATTTCTAGTTAAATGTAATGAAATCTGGTATTATACATTTTGGTTATGACTGGAAAATTTTGTAAAATGCGAAAAGTAAAGTACTAAATAACCACTCGGTAATTAAAATATACAAACGATTAACGTTTTCTAGTACAAAATTAAAAACCTTTATTCCAAAACCGATCAACTAACAACACACACACGTTTCGACGTATAATCACGTCATCTTCACGAACGATTAGACGTTCAAACATGTAGTGTTTTAATACCGTATTTACCGGTGTATAAGACGATCCCATGTATAAAACGATTGGATTTTTTTTTAGCAAATTATCTGTATTTCTTTGAGGTTCGTTGCATATGGCGACCTCTATTGTCAAGTAAGTCTATGATGTTATTTTTATAAAGAAAATTCTTAGAAGTTATTTTTAAACGGTGCTAATCTGCGCTCTGGGATAGTCAATACAACCACAAGTGTGTTTTTTTATGCTCTTCAAACGGTACAGACGGCTCAATGTGGCATAACTTAAGTCACAAGCATGTGCTAAACAACTTTACAAAGTTTTCATAACAGTTGAACTCCTTTTCTATAACCAAAAAACAAAAAAAAACAACTAAACCTTAAGATATAGTGATCTATATAAAAACATATTTACAAAATTAGTGTACGTTACAGAAACTAACTTTTTGATATAACATTAGCAATATTTTAGTATGACGAATGAAATAAATACATTTTAAATATTGATTGATTGTAACTAGCATGTAAGATAAATAACTTTACCTATGAAGAACCGAAACAAATGATACAATTACAAATATGTTATTGTACCCCAGTAGGTGGCGCGATGTCAACGTATTTACTTAAAAAAGCAAACAAAATTAACAGGAACAATATAATTTTGGTTAAACATGCTATTAACTGGATAGTTCTTACTGGTACTCTATATTTGAACCTGTGTATAAGACGAGGGTTAAAATCAGGCATCGTTTTACGAGTAAAAAGTATCGTCTTATATACCGACAAATACGATAATTGCAACAGGTGCAATCAACAAAGTGCCATCTAGCGTAAAAATGACAATTTCAAATTTGGCAAAATACAAAAGTGGTGTAAAATATGTGTTTTTATTGCTTTACTCTTAGCTTCCAAAACTTTCCGTTAGTTTGATGGGTAAATATGATTGTTTCATGGCATGAAGGAACGTTTGTTATTCAAGGTGTTTTGTTTCTTTTAAGACTAAAATAAGCTTAGCGAATTTCAAAATGTTGATGCTATATGTAGTAACGGTTCGAATCAGTGGAATCTGTATTATTTTGAACTATTTAGTATGACATTTGTCATTTATGTTTTATTTGTATTTTACTGATGTATTTATTGTTCGGTATGTTCTTCATTATTTTGGGTACTTCATTTTTGCTGATAAGCTGTTCCTGAAAAACAAAATTGACATTTTATAATTCCCGGTTCTATAAAATGAAAATACTGTGTCATCGTAAGTACAATTGAAACAATTATAGCAGCGTGATATCTATTTGTAGAGTTGATACCTTGGTATCCTGTATACACACACACACACGCACAAATGTTATCAGGACATATCAGTCACTTGAAAACCACTATTTTTTTAAAATAGAAGTCCACTAACTGGAAGTTGAGCGTATTTACAAGTATTTTCAGATCGTGTTAAGAAGTCACGTCACTAATTCTTACCTCAAAACCATCTGTACTGTTCATAATTAGCTCCCTAGCGGTTGCCTACAACCAGTCTGTGAAGAGAATGATAGAGGTCTATACGACAATACGGGCAACCTAGATTCTGAAGTTATGTCCCTACAGAGATGTCGATGTTGTTTTTAAATGTATCACAATAGAGCTTGTTGGTATAAAAATATTAAGGTTGTTTTTACATGTATAACAGTAGAGCCCGTTGCTATAGAAATATCAATGTTGTTTTTAAATGTATCATAACAGAGCCAGTTGCTATAGAAATATCAATGTTGTTTTTAAATGTATCATAACAGAGCCAGTTGCTATAGAAATGTCAATGTTGTTTTTAAATGTATCATAACAGAGCCCGTTGCTATAGAAATATCAGTGTTGTTTTTAAATGTATCATAACAGTGTCTGTTGCTATAGAAATATCAAGGTTGTTTTTACATGTATAACAGTAGAGCCCGTTGCTATAGAAATATCAAGGTTGTTTTTAAATGTATCATAACATAGCCTGTTGCCATAGAAATATCAAGGCTTATTTACAGGTATGATAACAGAACCTGTTGCCATGGAAATAACTAAGCTGTCTGTACATGTACTGTAACAGATCCTGTTGCTATAATATTATGTTTGCGTTACAGATACTGGAATATCAGTATATACCTCTTAATGTTTAATAAAGTTTCCTTTTATGTATCTTTTCTCTAGTAAAAGATTCAAACGAAACTATTCCTACCGGAAGTTCAAGTAATCGTGTTCCAGCAAGTAGAACAAGCAGTACCGGAAGTAGGGAGGAAAAGACAAGGAAGATCTCTGGAGTAGGTTTTATTACTTTTATCTTAAAATAGAATAAAAATATGACGCTAAATACTGTAACATTAGTGTTAACACTTCAAGAGGGTTCCACATGTTCATTACCGGTAACATCGGTGTTAACACTTCGATAGGGTTCCACGTGTTAAGTACCGTAATATCGGTGTTAACTCTTCAACATGGTTCCACATGTTAAGTGCCGTAACGTTGGTGTTAACACTTCAACAGGGTTCCATATGTTAAGTACCGTAACGTTGTTGTTAACACTTCAATAGGGTTCCATGTGTTTTTTGACAGTTGATTTGGCGGTTTTAATGCAACGCTCTTCTTACAAAATAATGTTTATTGAAGGTGATTATGAGAGAACCTAGTGTTTTTAATAGAGTTACCACTGCTAATTATAAAGGAACGCTGTTCAGGTTTAACAGAAGGTGGTTATAAGAGAAAATGGTGTTTTTAATGGAGCTACCACTGCTAATTATAAAGGAACGCTGTTCAGGTTTAACAGAAGGTGGTTATAAGAGAAAATGGTGTTTCTAAAAAAGTTACCATTGTTCTCATTTACTAGAAGGTGATTATAAGAAAACCCGATGTTTACAAAGAAGATACTACTGTTCAAAGTTAACATTAAGTGGTTATAAGAGAACCGGATATGTCTTAAGGAGCTACCACCGTTCACACTCAACAACGGGTGGTTATAAGAAAACCTGATGTTTACAAAGAAGATACTACTGTTCAAAGTTAACATTAAGTGGTTATAAGAGAAACAGATATGTCTTAAGGAGCTACCACCGTTCACACTCAACAACGGGTGGTTATAAGAAAACCTGATGTTTACAAAGAAGATACTACTGTTCAAAGTTAACATTAAGTGGTTATAAGAGAACCAGATAGGTCTTAAGGAGCTACCACCGTTCACACTCAACAACGGGTGGTTATAAGAAAACCTGATGTTTACAAAGAAGCTACTACTTAAAATATCACTGTTCAGGCTTAACAGAAGGTGGTTATAACAGAACCCGATGTTGTCTTTTGGGTCTAGTACTTTTCAGACTTAGTAGAAGGTGGTTATAACAGAACCCGATGTTGTCTTATGGGGCTACCACTGTTCAGGCTTAACAGAAGGTGGTTATAACAGAACCTGATGTTGTCTTTTGGGTCAAGTACTTTTCAGACTTAGTAGAAGGTGGTTATAACAGAACCCGATGTTTCTTAAGGGGCAACCACTGTTCAGACTTTGTAGAAGGTGGTTGTAAAACGAACTACAGATCATGACCATGTGGTTTGTATATCTAAAACAAGATTGTGGAAACAGGATTAGTCAACACAATGTTTTTAATGACTGGGTTTCAGTTTTTCCCCGAAAGGGGCACGAAGGCAACTTAGGGGGTCACCTGTTTTAACTACTCGCACCACTATAAAGTAGTGGATTGCCTGTCAGTCAGTCAGTAGACACTAACATGACGTCACATAAAGAAAGCTTAAAGTTGCAATTTAAATTGTTGTGACGTCAGTAAAACGTGCGCATGCCATGAATCACGAGAAGAATTATGCACTTTGTAGGTTACAACACAGCATGACATATGAACTTCAGTAAAATACGGTAGAGGAACTCAGGTTGACTTCACCCCCAGAGGATCGAGTTTAAGTTGATAGGCAGTAGGAAGAATGGTTCGGGTTTGGCAGCTATTTCAATGATCATTACGTGAAGCCGAAGCCAAATTAAAGTTATGTATAACGCTGCGCGTAACACGGGTACATTTGTTGATCATCCACATTTAACAGACCTGATACGCATGCACGTCGTACCGCCATCTCCCTGAAGTTAAGAAAACGAATGCTTGTTTCTATGGGTTACAGGTTTACTCCTTGCTAAGCAACGTAAGAAACCTAACGTTGTTCGAATATACGTAAACTTTCAAGTCAAACTCTCAAACTAGCCTCGACTTTCCACAAATCTTTGCTCTATGTACAATTTTGGTACTGAAATGAGGGTAATGGTACATTTACAGTAAAGTTTTCTTATGATAAAATATTGTCGAAACTCGGTACATTTGCAGTAAAGTTTTCTTATAATTATAATATTGTCGAAACTTGGTACATTTACAGTAAAGTTTTCTTATGATATAATATTGTTGAAACTTGGTACATTTGCAGTAAAGTTTTCTTATAATATTGTCGAAACTTGGTACATTTACAGTAAAGTTTTCTTATGATATAATATTGTCGAAACTTGGTACATTTACAGTAAAGTTTTCTTATGATATAATATTGTCGAAACTTGGTACATTTACAGTAAAGTTTTCTTATGATATAATATTGTCGAAACTTGGTACATTTACAGTAAAGTTTTCTTATGATATAATATTGTCGAAACTTGATACGTTTGCAATAAAGTTTTCTCAATGATATACTATTATCGAAACTTGGTACATTTACAGTAAAGTTTTCTTATAATATTGTCGAAACTTGATACATTTACAGTAAAGTTTTTTTTTTGATATAATATTGTCGAAACTTGATACGTTTGCAATAAAGTTTTCTTAATGATATACTATTATCGAAACTTGGTACATTAGCAATAAAGTTTTCTTCATTGCCTGGTCAAGCCGTCTCCAAACTTCTATTTCTAAAAAGTGGGTTCCTCGTCATCAAATTCAAATTCATTTACTATTAGTTAGTAAAACGTCGTCTAATCATGCAGGCCTCTGTGGCTGTTTATATATACATACGCAGTAATCTTAGCGTAACCTGACACTCTTTAATTAACGAGAATTTAAAGTAAGTACGAGTCATCACAGCATCAGAATTATGGCCAAAGTAAACACGTAGTTTACATGAATCTGACAAAAGTTAACGAGAGCAAGTGGAAAATTTTACTTTCCGAATTTTTCAGAAGTCTATGTTATGGTGAATATCAGGGTAATTAGGCTAAACCGTTAGATATTTCAAGTCTTTTACAAGCCATTAAAAAGTAAAAACGACTATATTTCGAAACCTAACTTACTGTTTTGAAAGTTAAAGGATTTTGGAAGAATGAAGTTGAAACTTTATTCTGTAAAATAACATATTTTCTGTATTCTCGAATTTGCAAAAACCTGCAACGTATATTTTTTTAGACAAAAATACGGACTTGAATAGAATGGAGATTGTTGTAAGTTTATATATAGGTGAACATTTTAGGTTTTGGAGATTGAAAAAACATCAAAATACGTCAAGTGAAAGAATCAGATCGTGCAAGGTCACACATGTAGCTCTCAGACTTGAGTATCTGAAGAGTAGACCAAAAAGCCATGCCAGTTTTTGGTTGTTTATTTGTCTGTTTTAGAATTTCCGCGCAAAGTTTTGAACTGATAGATTAGAGGGTCATTTCCCAGTATTCGGTCAAATAATTGGAGTGGGCGTTGTTGAATAGTTGCCTTTCTCTATGTTTAAAATTAGGGACTTTTATCCAGAGACGTATTATTCCTTAGATAAAAAAGTTCGGTTTGACTTTGAAGCCATAATCTTATTTCACGATTCACGACAGACTGGGGTCGGTCAACAAATTGGATTTGTCGTGAGTAAAATCATTGTTTGCCTTTTCTGGTGTAGCTCCTCCAGTATCCATCACCTAGAGTTGGCTGGCTCATTACTGTACTTTTTGGTATGGTAACTGGAAACTGTCCAACGGTGTACAGCGACTATCTTGTTTGAGGATTTTTGGTCCAAAAGAAGGGAGATAAAAAAGTCCATGAATCAGGACACATTTCCACTAATTTTTTATAGACTTTTGTCTTCCATCACTCAGAGTTTGCTGACTCGATTATCGTATTTTTTTTATAGTAACTGGAAACTGTCTAACGATTTACACAGGCTATTTTGTTTTAGGATTTTTGCCCAAGAAACAGGATAAAAAAAACAACCTGAAATAGATCACGTTTCCACTTCTTTATAGACTTTTGGCTTTGAATTTAAAAAAAAGGACTACTTAGTTTAATCAGTTAGATAAGTTAATTATCACCTTCCACAGAGCAAGGTATGTAATTAGCATCTAATGAGATCATTAGGAATTTAATAACAAAACAAAGAAGGAAGGGGAACATTATCTAACGTTATTCTTTATACAAACATTATCTAACGTTATTCTTTATATAAATATTATCTAACGTTATTCTTTATATAAATATTATCTAACGTTATTCTTTATACAAACATTATCTAACGTTATTCTTTATATAAATATTATCTAACGTTATTCTTTATATAAATATTATCTAACGTTATTCTTTATACAAACATTATCTAACGTTATTCTTTATATAAATATTATCTAACGTTATTCTTTATACAAACATTATCTAACGTTATTCTTTATATAAATATTATCTAACGTTATTCTTTATACAAACATTATCTAACGTTATTCTTTATACAAATATTATCTAACGTTATTCTTTATACAAACATTATCTAACGTTATTCTTTATATAAATATTACCTAACGTTATTCTTTATATAAATATTATCTAACGTTATTCTTTATATAAATATTATCTAACGTTATTCTTTATACAAATATTATCTATCGTTATTCTTTGTTGACATACATGATGAACAGGTTATGACTAAGTACTTCTCCTCGAGGGTCACCCGCTTCCGGAGTTTGATAAACAGGTTATGGCTAAGTACTTCTTCTCGAGGGTCACCCGCCTCCGGAGTTTGATAAACAGGTTATGGCTAAGTACTTCTTCTCGAGGGACACCGCCTCCGGAGTTTGATAAACTGGTTATGGCTAGGTACTTTTTCTCGAGGGACACCCGCCTCCGGAGTTTGATAAACTGGTTATGGCTAAGTACTTCTTCTCGAGGGACACTCGCCTCTGGAGTTTGATAAACTGGTTATGGCTAAGTACTTCTTCTCGAGGGACACCCGCCTCCAGATTTGAGCAGAAATATAAGTTTGGTTTGTTCTTGATTTCGCGCAAAGTTCGCCGTCTCTAATTTAGCAGTTATAGACTAGAGGGAAGACAGCTAGCTAGTCAACACCACCCATCGCCATCTTTTGAGCTACTCTTTTACCAACGACTAGTGGGATTGACCGTCACATAATATAACACCCCCACGGTCGAAATGGCGAGCATGTTCTGTGACGGGGACTCGAATACACGACCCGCAGATTGCGAGACAAGCGCCTTAACCGCCAGGGCCAGAAATATATGCAAATCTCTGTAAAGTAATGTACGTTTTTAGATATAGTTTCGGCCCGGCATGTCCATGTGGTTAGGGCGCTAGACTCACAATCTGCGGGTTCGAATCCCCGTCACACCAAACATGCCCGCCCTTTCAGCCGTGGGGGCGTTATAACGTTACGGTCAATCCCACTATTCGTTGGTAAAAGAGTAGCCCAAGAGTTTGCGGTGGGTGGTGATGACTAGCTGCCTTCCCTCTAGTCTTACACTGCTAAGGATAGGGACGGCTAGCGCAGATAGCCCTCGTGTAGCTTTGCGCGAAAATTAAAAAAACAAACAAACAAACTCTCTAATCCATAAACGCTCAGATATAACGGTAATAGAATACTGACTATATTTACTTGTCAGTTACGGATTATTGATATAATGACTTTTACATTTCATCCTTACCTTCCTGGAACTCTGAAAACTGTGAGTTTAGTTGTACGGCAGGGATATTTGAACGTAACCTTTTCTGAGAGTAGATAGTGAAACTCGAAAAGTGTTTCAATGAATTGAAAAAGTTTATCTGTTTGTTTATCTTCCTTAAAAATAGAAATATATATATATTATATATATATATATTATTAATAATGATAGAAATATATATATATATATATTATTAATAATGA
>NW_013670267.1:24763-27064 GCF_000517525.1 Limulus polyphemus
AACAGATTGTGAATGCTCATTACTATATAACGTATATAGTTTCTTTAACTTCTGTCGCCTACAGAGCCAACGTAGCGGTCGAAGGAGTGCGCTATCCACGGAAGACATAAACGATCCAGCCGTCAGTAGTCTCTTGAGCTTACACGATGGTTCGAGCAAAGCATCCAAGACGAGGTCATCTTTGGCGAGAAAGTCGGGTATCTTCTCTAACGCCTCGAAAACGGTAAGCTCGTGTGATCAAAAAGAAATTTTGTTGTAGTTTAACAAACGCACATCCAAGTTTTCTGATCTGTTGTAGAGGATCGCATCCCGTTGCTGTTACAGAAACGCTCTCTGCACTTTGGGGTCATGGGTGCGTCATAAGCGTGATGGTCAAGTCCCGCTATTTGATTAAAGTAGTACAAGAGTTGGCGGTGGGTACTGTAGTGCTGAGCGATTATCACTTTTGCATGTCGCTTATATTGTCGACTCGAAATTTATAAATAATTATCGAATATTCTACCTAAATCGTCTTAATAAAGAAAAACAAAAGGCACAGACACAAGTTTCCTGGTTAAATATATTTATAATCGACAATTAATAATGGATCGCAACTAGAGCAGATCAGCACAAATATAAAACTATAGGGCCACTCAGTAGAGCACATACTTCCGCCAATCAGCGTTGATCATATTCGGCTCTCAAAAAATAGGAAAATGTATCCATATTTCCGTCATTATCGATGGACACGGACCACTTTTGGCAGAGAAATGAGGGATGATATTTCACACAAGTCCACTAAGTTTAATCAAAATCTGATCATTTGTTTATTGAGTTATAGAGTAAAAATAGTGTGAAAAATCGATCCCCGTGTTAACACATAGGGATTTTTTTAATTTCGTGATCTTTGACGTGACATTGAGACCCATGACCCTCCAAACACTAATCACTTCTAAGTATTGTGTCATAGTCCAAATGTATAGCAACTTTCGTCCAAATCCATTCAGCAGTTTTTGAGAAACCTTGCTGACAAACACACACACACACAGGGGTGATAACATAACCTCCGTCCACTTTCGGTGGAGGAGATAATGACCAGTTATGATGTATTGGGGGTGCAGAAGACAATCTAACTTTTTGTCTTAGTGAAGCAAGTCCTCAATGAGAAATAGTTACTCTCCCACTGTTCCCAGTTCCAGTCACCTATGTTTCAGTATGTTTCCTTCTGGGGGATAAGCTAATGACGAGAGCAGCGGCTCAGGATATTTCTCTATGAATGACACGCAATTGACATTCAGTTTTTATGTTTATTTTGATAATCGAAATTTCGACTAATCGCTCAGCACTATTGACCAGCTGTCTTCCTTCTAGCCGATCAGTTCAAAATTAGGGACGACTAGCGTAGAAAAAGCTCTTGTTTAACTTTGCGCAGATTTCCTGAACAACCAACCAACTGGTCGGTGGTGTCTTCATATTACAACTAACCAACTGGTCGGTAGTGCCTTCACATTACAACTAACCAACTGGTCGGTAGTGTCTTCATATTCCAACTAACCAACTGGTCGGTAGTGCCTTCATATTCCAACTAACCAACTGGTCGGTAGTGTCTTCATATTCCAACTAACCAACTGGTCGGTAGTGCCTTCATATTACAACTAACCAACTGGTCGGTAGTGCCTTCATATTACAACTAACCAACTGGTCGGTAGTGTCTTCATATTACAACTAACCAACTGGTCGGCAGTGTCTTCATATTACAACTAACCAACTGGTCGGTAGTGCCTTCATATTTCAACCAACCAGCTGATCGGCAGTATTTTCATAATAGGTTCCAAAGTTTTTAACCGTTTTTAATTTCTGATACGATATCCAAACAGTTACTTCAGCCGATATCACAGTCTGAAATATGTTACACTTAAATGTGATCCAATATTCCCCCTTGGCAATAAAAATGTAGAGAATATTTTTCTACAGGAGGTATGCTCCTAGTCTCACTTGAAAGTCCCCCCTCCCCCCGATGGTTTGGTGGTAAGCTTGAGGACTGATAACGCTTAAATTCGAGGTTCAGCGCCTGCTTATTGAGCAGCTCATCGTTCAAATAAACACATTCACCTTAGAACATGAGAGATTTATCAAAGCTCGGTTTTCTTTTTCTTAGTCTATTTCTAGTTTTGTTTAACGTAAACAGATACCTCTCAAACATTCTTTCAAAATATCTACGGCCAGGTGGTTAGGGCGCTCGACTCATAATCTGCTGGTCGCGGGTCCTAATATCCGTCCCACCAAACATGCTCCCCCTTTCAGCCGTGGGGGCGTTATAAT
>NW_013670267.1:27913-30407 GCF_000517525.1 Limulus polyphemus
CAATAATTAGTTAAAGTTTGCTTTCATTTTTAGTTTAGATGAGAATAACGACGTTTTTAAAACATCTTTAGTACCAGCTGGAAGCTTTAACTTAAATCATCAAGCGACATGAGAAGTTTATGTAACTTTACTTTAAGTATCGTTGCTTAATTTTCTTTTCTTTGTTGGATTTAATGAAAGCTACTAAACAAGATTTTTTTAAATATTTTTTAAGAACATCAAAGATATGGCGTGAAGTCCTTTAATAGATCGAATTTTTGAAAGAAACCTATTAATTTTTCTTTAACGCAAGATGTTTATTGATATCCAGCTTGAGAAAGTTATAATTAATTTGAAAAATATCATAAATTAATCTTTATTAGTGGACGGATTGATCGAAACAGAGGAAGTCTGTATGATTAAAGTTCAGGTAAAATTCACAAGGTAGTCTCAGTTGTAGTTAAGCCTAGATATTCAATATTCTGTACCAGTGAATAGAAACATTTTTATCTCAAAGTCAAGACTATTGGAAACGTATATCGAGTACAGGTTTCTGATTGAACTATAACATATGAAATATTAATGTACGTCACTTGCAACAACGGCACGGCGTCTTTAATTTTTAATGCATTTAGTAAAACCAACGTAATATTGAATTCGCAAAATATCTGATTTTTGGTGAATATGTGAATAAATAGCTGTAATACTGTTAGTTACATTAATTGTTAATAGGCGATTAAATCAGCACTATAAAACAATGATGAACTTAGTATAAAATAAGCACAGCCATTGTCGGTTCTAGTTGTCAACTTGATGTCCTAACTGATATAATGCCTGTGGTAATAGCAACTAAATATCTTGGAGATATCCCATCTACCAGACAATATCCAAACGCTGATGTTAAACTAACCTGCTATCGTGGAATATGAATTAAGGGTACAGAGCTGAGTGCTTACACCTACAATGTCTTACTGCCTTTCACAGTCTGTAGCCAGTTGTGTGAAGGCATTTAATTTTCCCATCCTTGTTCTACCCACCCCCGTTTATAATATTATATCTCAGTTAACAAGTTTCTTAATAGTCTGTAACCATAGTAATTCTTTTATGGATAATGGTTTATTATTTATAAATAAACTGAAAAATGACGGATATAAAGAGACTGGCTATTAAATAAATTCTTTACACTTTATTATAATAAATACGAATATCTTAAATAAAATAAACTATCGGTTATGTAAAATACCTTATGGAGACATTAGAGGTCGTTAGTTACTCTTGGTATATAATTAACTAACTTTGAAAATATAACGTTATTCAGTATGCCGGGACGGAAAGACTAACTTCAAGTAGCTGGGCTTGTCTCGGTTTTCCCGTGTTATACTTGAATAAATCATTAAGAGAAAAGTTGGAAATGTAAGATTATTAAAGTAGGGTTTGTAGTTTTGTTTGATATAATTTAGTTGAGTTTAACATATTTTTGTAAGGGTGGAGGTTGGGAGTTTTATATAGTAGAAATTTTAGTGTGGCTTCATTTCTACTTTAAAAATTTTCAAGATAACTACCTTCCCACACCTGACTGCAGACAGTGAAAGCCAGTAAGAGCTGAGACATTGTGGGTGTAAACACTCGGCTCCGTACCATGATAGCTGGTTAGTTTATCATAATTGTTTAGATATTGTCTGATAGATGAGATGTCCCCAATGTATTTGGGTGACATTATATCGGTTATGACATCAAGTTGAGTATTATTGACTCTCAGCTTGTTAGGTATTATACAATTTGTACAGTTCTTAATATCTTGTACTAGTACATAAATTAGTTTTTAATGGGTTCGAGGAGAAAACTTTAAATGTTTTATAATAAACATAGAAAATATTTATCCAAAGTTGAAAATGGTGATTTAAACACATCAATGAGGAAGACAGCAAAATTGTCCTTGAAGTTGGCATTCCAGCACCCAATATGATGGTTGTACATAAATACCACGATGTTAAGGTATTACCATATTAAACCTAACCATTATTATAACTACTATCTAGATCTTCAATGGTTCTAAAACAAATCCCCGCAGTAGCAGGTGTTATATAGGGAAAGTGATAAAACTACCACTACATTAATCTACCTACACAAGATAAGAAATGTCCAATAAGTAATCACAATTATTTCCCCTACTGTAAATTTTAGAAATTAGTTTTTATTGTGCATATTATAATATTGGTATTCTACATCATATTGGGGCTTGAATGTTAACTTCAAGGATAGTTTTGTTGTCTCCCCCATTGATGTTTTGTATTCTACATCATATTGGGGGCTGGAATGCCAACTTCAAGGACAGTTTTGCTGTCTCCCCCATTGATGTTTTGTATTCTACATCATATTGGGGGCTGGAATGCCAACTTCAAGGACAGTTTTGCTGTCTCCCCCATTGATGTTTTGTATTCTACATCATATTGGGGGCTGGAATGCCAACTTCAAGGACAGTTTTGCTGTCTCCCCCATTGATGTTTTGTATTCT
>NW_013670267.1:30950-33417 GCF_000517525.1 Limulus polyphemus
AAAACAGGGTACATTACACGTGAACAGGTGATGGATGTTTGTAAAACAAAACAAAACAGGGTACATTACACGTGAACAGGTGATGGATGTTTGTAAAACAAAACAAAACAGGGTACATTACACGTGAACAGGTGATGGATGTTTGTAAAACAAAACAAACCAGGGTACATTACACGTGAACAGGTGTTGGATGTTTGTATTATGGCTGCGGTTTCTCTCTCTCATGAATTTACACTTAATTGTATTTCATCTACAGTTTGAATATGCTGCGTAAGATTTGCTTTATCCTTCCTTTTAATGTTTAGCTTACCTAAAAAAATAAAAACACTAATTATTTATATGAATTTATATATATATATGAACGTACATTTTAAACATCTTTATCAGCAAACAACTTGAAAAAGATATTTGACACATTAAACAAATAATTATTGTTAATTACAAAAGTAAATAAATAATATTGTGTTATTAATCATTACTCTATAAATCTAATTAGTATGTGACGTAGATAATCTTAATTAGCTTGCTTAATCTAGTTCACACTGTAACTGGTGTTGATCATGTAAGTTGATGATATAAATATCGCTGTCGTATCACAGCCTGCTTGAAGATCGCTGGTATTGTACGAAAGATCTCGTCTGCAGTTGATATGGCAGATGTAGTGTGGGTAACATATTATAATGTATTCTTTTTTGGTTTCACTCGTAAGTTTTTAAAATTGTGACTTCCCCGAAAGGGGCCACATGTTTTTAAGCACTCTCACTGTTTTACAGCAGTGGGTTGTCTGTCAGTCAGTCTACACTAAAATTACGTTACATAAGGGACGTTTAACGTTGCAACTTGTACTGTCGTGACGTCAGTAAAACTTACTCGTGCCATGAATCACGAGAGGAACTATGTAGTCTGTAGGCTACAACACAGCATGACTGACACACGAATTTCAAAAGCAAGAAATAAAAAATATTTGTTACTCATAATTTTGGTTTTATTTACTCTTGAAACGGAACACTTTCAGAGAACCCTGCGGAAATACATCGAGTATATTTGTGTTTTAAACGAGTATATAAAGATGATCGTGGTGACGCCTTGAAATGAAAAGTATCGTTATAAAAGCACTAAATTTTTGTTTTATATTACCATGGGAGATAAAATATTTCTGTAATATTCACTTTAAAAAAAAAAAAAAATGTAGCGGTTATTGTAAAGAGCAACTCGCAAAGACCAAAATCGTAAATTAAACTTGGTAATTCCTCTGGAGGACCCTCCTCATTGGCTCGGCTGTAAACCTGACGGTTTATACCGCTAACAACCGGGTTTCGATACCCTTGTGGTCAGATAGCACATTTAATACCCTTGTGGTCAGATAGCACATTTAGTAGCTTTGGAGGGCCTTTCTTTCTTTCCCGCGCGTTGAAATGGTACATATCAAAAACACGAAGATTTGTAAGAATGAAAGTCGTATTATAACTAACTTGTGTTATGGAGTATTGTTCTACCAACCTCTCTAGTAACAATGAAAAAGTTTTATTATAACTAACTTGTCTTATGGAGTATTGTTCTACCAATCTTTCTTGTAACAATGAAAGTTTATAATTAATTTGTCTTATGGAGTATTGTTCTACCAATCTTTCTTGTAACAATGAAAGTTTTATTATAATTAACTTGTCTTATGGAGTATTGTTCTATCAATCTCTCTTACTGGAGCAAAACGGCAGATACAGAATGTCATAAAATGTGCTACTGGCGTATAATGACGTTTGCGTTGTTTCTAAAATGTTAATTCTATTAAAGCACTCGCAAATTTTTAGTAAAATAATGTACAGAGAAACGGTCTTTTTTTTTCTTTCGAGGTTCCTACTTCTTAGCTAGTGGATATACATTCGTTAAATAACGTGACGTATAGTGACATCTATAATAATTTTATAAATATTATTATAGAACTGGTTCTGGGTTAGTTCATTAATATGTCTCTAGGCCACATTCTAAGGTAGCTAACATGTCTCAGCCGTAAAAACTTGTTGAAATTAGGTTATGATTTTCAGTCAATTACACAGTTCTGCGATGGTTTTATTGTCTTGAAATTTTTACATGTTCTACCGAAATTCCTGTATGTTGAATCCGAAAATAATATCCATTTTTCTCCATCACGTACAGATTTTTCACAAAACGTCATATGAACTTTTACATAAGTGAATCATTTTCAATGAAATCGGGGTCACATTTTGTTTTGCTTAAAATGTTGACAACCACTGGCTATAGATTTCTCTAGACCAATCGCGACGTGAGTCTTATCGATCGTTCTAGAACCCACGAGAAACACACCGCTAGTATATAAAAGGCCGGACGACGTGTCATTTCTGGATAGTATTTGTTTGTGCATGCACTTTGACGTTATTTTTTTTTCTTTTCAATATTATTTATTCGTCGCTATGGCAACAAAAAGGTGTGTAAATAACCCAAACATGTT
>NW_013670267.1:34420-41724 GCF_000517525.1 Limulus polyphemus
TTTATGTTTTTGTAATCATCATTTCTTGTCTACATGGTGTCGTTTATAATTTATGTTTTTGTAATCATCATTTCTTGTCTACATGGTGTCGTTTATAATTTGTGTTTCTGTAATCATCATTTCTTGTCTACATGGTGTCGTTTATAATTTGTGTTTCTGTAATCATCAATTTCTTGTCTACATGGTGTCGTTTATAATTTGTGTTTCTGTAATCATCAATTTCTTGTCTACATGGTGTCGTTCATAATTTGTGTTTCTGTAATCATCAATTTCTTGTCTACATGGTGTCGTTCATAATTTGTGTTTCTGTAATCATCAATTTCTTGTCTACATGGTGTCGTTTATAATTTGTTCTTTGTCCATGGGAGAAGGAAAGAATGGACTCCCTTACCGAATTGCTGAACCAGTACAGTGTTAGCGGGTTTCCACGTCAACCGGGACTTCTGACCTTTGACACTCCTAATGATGACCTTTATAGACTCGAAAATCATTGGAGCGACTTCGTGGAAAACTCTCAGGTTGGTATAGTCTAGGACTAACCAGATGAAAACTTTGGGTCACAGAATGATATCTTCAATGGACAATGGTTAAAAGAACAATTTAAGCTAAGGGCCTACCGCAAATTCATTACATAGTGATTAGAAAAGGGTTAAGGAACACGTTTATTCGTTGAAAATTTTGTGGTACATAGTGTTTGGCGTTTTCAGTATGGACAGCACCTTATTGGAGGCATGAGCTAAAGGGCGAGGCGAAAGATCCCTACGGTTCACACATAGGAATTTTTTTATTTAGAACTACTGACCATATGGTAGACAACCAACCAGCCAGTTAGTACTTGCTGCCTAATATGTGGCTATTATTAACCGAAATAACCAGATTGATTGTGATAGTTATAATGCGGAGCGTGCTCATCGGCATATCGCGGCTAAAACCTTGGTTCTTCGGAATTGCATTGCTAACCACTAAGCCACGCCTGGACTTGTAATTTAAATCGACGAAATTTGTTTGATACGTAATAAATTAAGCATTAAAATAATCAAATATCTGAAAAATGGTAGCAAGTACGTAATTAACGTCCCTCAGTGTAATATTATATTACATCCGTTTTGAGAGAGGGGGTGGTCCGTTCCTCTGCACGAGCAGGGGTCTAACCAGACAATCTACTGTCACGAGAGCCTTATAATAGCTGTATGTAGTTGTCTGAATCCGTCTGCATAACGCGAGTGTACTATCCATACTATTACCTTACAGTAATGTAACAAAGCATCCAATAAACTACAGACCCTCGTAAAATATGAAAGATAAAAGCAAGTCAACCAATAATTACATCATGATACTAGCTGACGGATGTTGGTTGGGTGAAAGGAGGAAACGGATACCTAACGTAAAAATAAAATACTGTAGAGATAAGATAAAAAATGATATTTGACAAAATATGGTTAGGAAAGGGAAAATTAACAAAATAAACAAATCAGATTTTAGACAAGATCGTTAATAACGATTAAAAACTTTATTCAATTTATAATTTTAAAAGAGTTAGTCTAACTAAAGTAAGAAATAGTTTAAGTCATCAAAAATTTTACTTTTTGGAAAATTTGAATTGATTGTTAGAAATACAAAACCTAAGCTTGAAAATGTCCTTCCTATTCACTTACTGTGTGTCTAGTTTTCGTTGAATACTAAATACAATATTTACCTTTCCAGAGTTTTTGTACTGAGATAAACGTTATTTCTGTCAACTGAGGATAAGTAATTCCGATTTTCGTTTATAGGAGCTTAGTAAAAGAATGAAGAACCAACAAGACGCAATATGGGAACTTCTCCATACAGAAGTATTTTATATTAGGAGGTTGAAAGTTATCACAGATGTAAGTTACAGATTGTTGCGCCATCTAACTTCTATTTCAAATACTTTTCATTTCTAATTGTTTTTTTTTATTTGAAATGTGCACAGAAATGACAAAATGCATCATATGATTAACACTAACTTCTAATTAGAGTAAACTGCCTGCGAAGAACAAAAATAAACCTAATAGTTGGTACAATTAATTAAATATACTTTACTTACGTTCTTACTTTGAAATATCAGAATACATTGTTTCATCAGTTGTGTATCCTCATTGTCAACGATATTTTCCTCCGTCAATGTTATTTAATACAAACAGTTTTTTGTTACAATTAATTAAATATACTTTACTTATGTTCTTACTTTGAAATATCAGAATACATTGTTTCATCAGTTGTGTATCCTCATTGTCAACGATATTTTCCTCCGTCAATGTTATTTAATACAAACAGTTTTTTGTTACAATTAATTAAATATACTTTACTTATGTTCTTACTTTGAAATATTAGAATACATTGTTTTATCAGTTGGGTATCCTCATTGTCAACGATATTTTCGTCCGTCTATGTCATTTAATACAAACAGTTTTTTTCAAGTTAGCCTATTCTTTCTAATCCTGTAACACGGGAACCAATCGGGAACGAGAGCTAGCTCTAATTCTTCCAATACAGATGATCAATCAAATGAAAAACATTTTCTGCTAAACTGGAGAATTTGAAATATCTTAATGAAGAATTAGAAACTCGGTTTACAACTAAGACCGCGCCTGATCTCTGTATCAAATGAAGAAGCATCCGACTTCTCTATGTATTATGTTAATTAGAAAAGTATTGTTTCGTAGTTGTAGAAAAGGTCGAATATATTGCGTCATTTTTCTAAAATGGAGTAAATGTTCTTAGCCAGAGGAATTGTATTTTGCTTTAATTGATTGAAAACAATTTTAATATTATTGTAAACAATATGATTTTTATCTTAGCACTCATATTATGAAGCATTGTTCTTTACATTGGGTTCTAATTCATTGTCGTTATTGATACTGCAGCTTTTCCTTGCTTGCCTGTGTAACCTCCAGTCTGAGGGACTTCTAAATGAGGCGAGTACTTTGAGCTTCATTACTCAAAGATGATTTTTTAGTATTTTGAATTTCTATTACACAATAGTGTTTTTAAGGGTTACTTCCGTTACTTAATGTTTTTAATTATTTAACGTTTGAACTTCTGTTACACAACACTGTCTTTTGAGGTGTTGCTTTGAGCTTCAATTACTCAAGAATAACTTATTTTGTTAAGTACTTTGAGCTTCTTTTACACAGTTTTGAGAGTTACTTTGAACGTTCATTAATTAAAATTGCTTTTTTAAGTTCTTTTAACACTGAACTTCCGTTACACAATCCTGTTTTTTTAGGTGTTGATTTTGAGCTTCAATTACTCAAGAATGCTTTATTTTGTTGAGTACTTTGAGCTTCTGTTACACACAACAATGTTACTTTGATATTTCATTACTTAATAATGCCGTTTTAATTTTTTTAACTTTGAACATTTGTTACAAAATATTGTTCCTTGAGGTGTTGCTTTGAACTTTCATTACTCAAGACGTGTTTGTTTAATTCTATTAACTTTGATTGTACAAATACTTAATTCATTAATAAATAGCGTCACGTCTTTTATATAAAGGTATATTTTCTCTACGAATACTTTCCAGATCGACACGGATAAATTGTTTAGTAACATTGGAGAGGTTTACTCCGCTAATCACAACTTCTGGGAAAACCATCTTCTGCCGATGTTGAACACTTCTCGAGTCACCAGAAAACCACTTCCACTTCTGCTAATGAGACACGGATTCTTACAGGTAAACTTGCTAACAAACATCAGGAAACTAAAAACCAAATTCATGTTAGGTCTTTTTTTTTTATCTTCTCTCATGTATGCCGAATCTGCAAAATAAAACGTAACAAACAAAATGAAAACACTCTAGTGTTAACAATACGATGAGCTTGAATTTAACGGCTTACGTTAAGAATAGAATGAATATCCTTTTCATACGTATGCATAATAGATCTGAAACATAATTAAATGTAATTTCCAATTTTATAATTTAAGTCATAACCAAAACTTATCTATTTTTACAGAATTGGGAGAACGAACGGACAATTGAACGTTTCACAAATACTCCACTCATCAATGACCATGGTTTCGCCAGCAAAGGCATCATGATGCATTTACTGACCAAACCATGGTCTTTATTAAATGAAGTATTTGTGAAACATACAATTGTCTGTTGTTTTTTTTTCTTCTCAATTTCATAGTTATGTATTTTCACCAATGGTTTCAAGTATTAATTATCTATTCTTATTTACATCATTTCAACACCAAAATCACGAGATAGGTCACGTAGTCAAGATGTCTGCTAAAATGATAACTTTCGTGTTAAATGAGAGAGACTTTTTGTGAACGTAAATTGATTAGCACAAAACGTTAGTGAGAAGGTTGGGAAAATGATTCTCGTTTGTAACACTCTACAACTGCCTGTAGCAGCCTGTAACATAAAATAATCTCCACATGAAAACATAACATGAAGGTGAAGTACTATAGGATATGTTGGGAAACTTCCTAGAGTTGGATTTTTTTGTTGATCACAAACTAATTTTATAAATGTCCTCTCGCTTTCCAACTACTGGTATTTAAAGATCTAACAAGAATTACAAGTTACAGGTCAATTATAAGTATAACTCTCGGTGATAAACTAAAGTTTCCTTTTGTTTCTGTGGTAGTTTGATCAGATTTTTCGTCCGTATATCAAGTATTGTACTGACCAGAGTAACTGTCTCCAATACGTGAAGGAGAGGCACAAGGATGGGGAATTATTCAAAGCTTATGTTGCGGTGAGTGTAACTGAAGTTACTTTTGTTCATGAACTTTTAGCGTAAGATAATATCAGTAAACCAGTCGAAACCGGTTGTACTAGTAACAACCTGATATAATGTAAACTTGGAGGTAATGGGAATTCTAGGTGTGCAAATGGGAAGACAATATTAAATCAATAATAAAAGCATGCCAGTGTAAGTTATTTGTTTACGAAAGACAATATTAAATCAATAACGAGAACCTGCCAGTGTAAGTGATTTGTTTACGAAAGGCAATATTAAATCAATAATGAGACCCTGCCAGTGTAAGTGATTTGTTTACGAAAGGCAATATTAAATCAATAATGAGACCCTGCCAGTGTAAGTGATTTGTTTACGATAGACAATATTAAATCAATACCGAGACCCTGCCAGTGTAAGTGATTTGTTTACGAAATATCTTTGAATAGTTTGAAATGTAAAAAAAAAGTCTCGTGGCCTAGTGAGTAACGCTACAAACTGCATATCGCAGGGTCCAAGGTTCGATTCGTAATGTAGTGATGGGTGGGTGCTACTGACTGGGTGTTTTTTTTTTACCCCCTGATCTGCAGTTCAAAATTAAGGAGGGATATACCTGAATCTTAAAAGTTGAAATTTCATATTCTGGTCTTTTTTTTTTTTATTTGATTGGGTTCAGCTCTATTCAAAGTTTCTTTTGACAGATTTTGACATAGTTTATGTCATCAACACAGCACCGAAACTACGATTAAAACAAAACAAACTATTCCAATTGTTACAGTGAGGCGGTTTAGATTGCACCAAGAAACTACACAACATTTGAGAAGACCAGCAATACTTGTCGAATCTGACTGTTTGTTTGTTTCTTGTATTGTGTAAAATTACGCAAGGGCTATCTGCGCTAGACATCCATAATGTTAGTTGATAAACTAGAAGGGAAAGCAGCTAGCTAGCCAACACTTGGGCTGCTCTAATCGACTAGTGAGATTTGACAGTAACTCTTATAACGTACCCACGGCCCCAAAGTGCGAAGAATGAATTAGCAGCAACGGGGTGCGAACCATGGGTCTTTGGATTCGCAGTCCTACACGCTAACCTCTATGACACTACACGATCTCTAAACCATACGTTATAAGCATAACGAATATTTCGGAGAATAACTACGAGCACAACTGCATAGACTCTGTCAGTTCTCAGGTCAGTATAATTCAAGCCAAACTGTTGTAAGTTTATACTAGCTGTACACGTACTGATCAGTGATTAATATAACTCTTTTAAGTTTATATTACCCGTACACGTACTGGCCAATGATTCGTATAAAGCTGTTGTAAGTTTGAAATATATGTACAAGTCAGTATTTCAAACCAAAGTGTTCTAAGTTGGACATCAGTGCAAGTGCCTTTGCTATACAGATCAGTAATTCAATCTAAAGTGCTATAACTTTGACATTAGTGCACGTACTTATAGAGAATTTCAAAACATTTTTTTTGTAAAGTAATACGAAATCATTACTTTAAAATATTTATAACATCTGTACAGTAAAAAAATTATCTGTAAAATAATGCGAAATCGTTACTTTTAGAATATTATTGTACAGTATAAATATTTCTCTGTAAAGTAATGCGAATTAATTACTACTGGTTGTAAATTGTTTATTGTACTTTAACGCTATTATATATGTTAATAAAATGACATGATTATTGCACATTAATACTTTTATTGGTGTTACTAAAGTGATATAAGATTAACTTTTATCGCAGATGCTACAGTGACATAAGATTATCGTTCTTGAATGCTATTAAATCTATTAATGAAATGACTTGAGATTATCTCTAATTTATTGGTGGTAATAGGGTGATAAAGATTTTACAGGCCTGCAAATTTATGCTTCATAAAAGTTGTTTTGGTTTTAATAACGTAATTTCCATAATTCAGCTACGCATATTTCGAAAATATCAATTTTTTTCTATCACGTAAGGATTTTTTACAAATCAGGAAGAAAAACTCTTACTTAGATCAAATTATTATTTCGTTTACCACAGTGAACATTTTTTATGATTATGTTTGTTAACAAAAATACAAACAAACTGAAGAAAAGGGAAGAACATTAATGTCAAACGAATATACATCCTCATTCATCATTATTTTATTTTATTGTGAAATCTACGACTTTTGGTCTCAAACTACGTGTTGTGGTCTTTCTTTTATGTATTGTGTCTGGAGCATCTCGTTTAAATGACCAGCAGTAATCAGCCATGATGCTGATGCTCACCTTCCCTGATACCTCCTCTCCATTTCCCTGATGTCGTGATGAAACCTTTCCCCTTGTTCTTCGCTCACAACACTAAGATTTTCAGGGAAATAGTCCATATGTGAGTGTAAGAAATGAACTTTCAAGCTCATATTATAACCCAACTCTTTGAATTTATCGAGCATGTTATTGACAATATTTTTGTAATTTGGGTCCATGTTGTTTCCCAGAAATTTGTCAATAACACCTTTAAAGGTAATCCACGCTTCTTCTTCAACTTTCCTCACTGTCCTTTCAAACTGTTCATCCAAAGTCAGTTTCCTAATCTGAGGCCCAACAAAAAT
>NW_013670267.1:42566-46228 GCF_000517525.1 Limulus polyphemus
AATCATTACGTTCACCTTGTGTGAAAAGTTGTGGTTCACCAGACGTTTCAGGTTGAAAACAACCAATATTATCATTTCTATTGAAATCAGATTCAGAAGCAGATGAAACTGTATCAAGGATCTCCGGTGGAGTAGGTACAGGTACATCAGGTTCATGAGCAACAGGTCTTATAGCAGATTGAAGGTTCAGATAAGAAATTTTCTTTTAATTTCGAGTTTTGTAGCCTTGAACGTTACATGAGCAAAAATAGCAGTCATTTCCGTGGTTTTTAGGCTCACACCAGTCCATGGGAATCCCAAAAGGCAAAGACTTTTTTTTCTTACCTTTAGTCCATTGTCTCAACTCTTTGACACAAACCAGTGCAAACTTTGTGTGGAGCCCATGATTTATCTTTGTCCCCCAAGTTTTATTCTAAAATACGCGTAATACACTTTTTTTGACGAATTCTTTACAACAAATATAATGGTATGTGTTTGGGTCATTTACACAACTTCTTGTTGCCATAGCGACGAATAAATAATATTGAAAAGAAAAAAAATATGTCGAAGTACACGCACAAACATACTGTCCAGATATGACATGTCATGCGGCCTGTTAACTGTTTATATACTAGCGGTGTGTTTCTCGTGGGTTCTACAACGATCGATAAGACCCTTAGGTCGCTATTGGTCTAGAGAAATCTATAGTCAGTGGTTGTCAACTTTTTAAGCATAATAAAATGTGACCCGATTTCAATGAAAATGATTCACTTATGTAAAAGTACATATGACGTTTTGTGGAAAATCTGTACGTGATGTAGAAAAATGGATGTCATTTTCAGATTCAGCGTATAGGAATTACATGTAAACATTTCAAGACAATAAAACCAACACAGGCCTGTTTTATCATTGATCAAAGCTATTTGTCTTACTACAGTGTCATGAGATTATCGTTATGTAATGCGGTTATTATATGTTTTTATCTCTGATGCTAAAATTATATGAGACTATTACTATTTAGAGGTGCTATTTCTACTCAAATAACATGGGATATTGTCGTTTAAAGGTGTTATTACTATTACCGAAATATTTTGTGACGTCGTTTATTTAAAGGTGTTTTTTTTTCTGTTGTTAAGGTAACATGAGATCTAATTTAACGGTGTTACTTATGTTGCTCAGGTAACATGAAATCTAATTCATAGATGTTACTTGTGTTGCTCAGGTAACACGGGATCTAATTTATAGGTGTTACTTGTGTTGCTCAGGTAACACGGGATCTAATTTATAGGTGTTATTTCTGCTACTTAAATGACACCAGGTGTCGTTGTTTAATATTCTTATATGTGTAATTCTCAAGTGGTGTGAAACTCAGAAAGACTGTGAACGACTACGACTTACTGACCTGCTTGTGAAGCCTATGCAGCGTGTAACGAAGTACTCACTGTTGTTGAAAGCTATTCAAAAGAAAACAGACAATGAAGATGAATTATCGGCATTGCAGGAAATGGTAAAAATTGTTTTACTCTGTCAAACCTAGATTACAAATATCCGAGCTAAGTAATTAATTTGGAGAATAACTTTTATGGGATATAAATACTGGAATTTTAGGTGAAATTATCACGTTTATTATCGCCACATGATAATTTTTGGAGACCTTTTTCCACAATGTTAACATTGGAATTAAACTATCTTTTAACAGTACGATCGGAATGTGAAATACAACTGAACTTGTATATCTTGAAGTATTTGCTCAGTGGATGATCTCTTGTTAGAAAGGCGACTTAAAAAGTGTATCTTTAGTATAGCTTCTAAAATTTTTTTGGATTAACGCAGCTAACGCTCGATGTCGACTAATAACCGTCCACTTGTCAATAAGTGAAACTATAGGTGAAAACGGTCAGTCTAAGGCAGATTAAACAGGTGAAAACGGTCAATCTAAGGCAGATTAAACAGGTGAAAACGGTCAATCTGAGGGTGAAACTATTTGTCTGTTTTTTCCTAATTTCACACTCAGATTAACTGCTTCAACAATCTGTAAAACTTTAAGCTCAAAGTTGTATATTTAGGATGAAACTACTAGGTGAAGATAGTCAACATGAACTGAAACTACAATGTGGAAACATTCAATCTGGGGTAAAACTATTAGGTTAAAACAAAACCAAAATTAAAATAACAAACCGCACACAATCTTAACAAGTTAGGCAAAAAATAGTAACATTAGAATGATGTTAATCTAGGTAATTTATTCAACAATGTTTCGAGTCTAAGCCTTTTTTTCAGGTTAGGCTTAAAACAACAATATATTCAACAATATAAACTATTTTCCAGATTAACATATTTCTATTGTTACCATTTATTTTCTAACTTGTTAGGTTAAAGCAGTCAATCTTCATTAATTTATATTTTTCATCAACATACATTGTTTTCACATGCGCTATTTCTTGTGTTAAAAAGAACACGTAATGGTTAAACGTTTGTTTTAATATGGAGTAACAAACACCCATGAAACTTCTTTCATCTTGACATAGCTTCTTAGTGGCTGTTTTTAAACTTGTCGGAATTATATAGATATATTATATACATATATAGAATGAATGTGTGGAAAATTTTGTATGTGTTGTGGACTCTACTCTTCGACAACATCACGAACGAGAAAGACTGGCTTCCATCTTGAACAGGATTGAAAGCTATGACGCCATTGAAAGCAACAATGACGAACTTGAAAAGGTTGGTAACGAGATTTTATTTCGACTTTAATTAACAAAGTTCAAAATATTTATAACGTTATGCTAGGTGTCTACCACACGTTGTAGATATTTTGTGTAGACTTGGATATTATTTTCAGTTTTGTGTGCGACGTTATAATATGTGGTGAAACATTCGTAATTTCAAAATTACTTGCGCACAGATTCACATCATATCAATGGAATATCCAATCGGAGTCCATGCAAGGTGTGTGTGTGTGTGTTCTAAGAATGCATGCCACCTGGCGGTAAAGATAATATGTGGTGAAACATTCGTAATTTCAAAATTACTTGCGCACAGATTTACATCATATCAATGGAATATCCAATCGGAGTCCATGCAAGGTGTGTGTGTTCTAAGAATGCATGCCACCTGGCGGTAAAGCCAGTATTGTCATTGGTCTGTGAATCTGTACACTATCTAAGCATTTTAGGATATCTGGTGTAAGTTATTTACTGAAATCCTATTTTCTAGTTTATACGAAACACCTGAACATCAACAAACAAGAAAATAAGGTGAATTTTAGAATTATTGTCACGATTCTCTGCAATATGAATGACGTTTTGTTACCGCTAGATACCTTAGTACATTGTACTAGATCACTATACAGGTAACAATACCTCTACCAGTTGGTTTCTCATTATCATTACTATCCAGATGTGCTAATTTCATCATCTTAAGAAACACCAAGCATTTTGAACTCTGGATATACTGTTATTTCGTTTAGTGTACGGCTCAATTTCGTTTTATTTTACAAAATGTCTCTTCTCCCCCCCCCTCCTTGTGCTCAGTAGTAAGCTTCAGAGCTTATAACGCTAGAATATGAGGGGGGTCTATCCTCGCGGCGAACATTATCACTATAAAACTCATGATCAAAGCTTGAGGAATTCAAAGGGAAAACGTATATCTTTATTGTTTGATAATAGTACTAACACATC
>NW_013670267.1:46249-59626 GCF_000517525.1 Limulus polyphemus
ATCCGAATCGAGTCCATGCAAGGTGTGTGTGTGTTCTAAGAATGCATGCCACTGGCGGTAAGATAATATGTGGTGAAACATCCGTAATTTCTAAAATTACTTGCTCACAGATTTACATCATATCAATGGAATATCCAATCGGAGTCCATGCAAGGTGTGTGTGTGTGTGTGTGTGTTCTAAGAATGCATGCCACCTGGCGGTAAAGCCAGTATTGTCATTGGTCTGTGGATCTGTACACTATCTAAGCATTTTAGGATATCTGGTGTAAGTTATTTACTGAAATCCTATTTTCTAGTTTATACGAAACACCTGAACATCAACAAAAAAGAAAATAAGGTGAATTTTTGAATTATTGTCACGATTCTCTGCAATATGAATGACGTTTTGTTACCGCTCTTTTAGTCCTAAGCGCGGTCAATTTCGTTTTATTTTACAAAATGTCTCTTCTTCTCCCCCCCCCTCCCCTCCTTGTGCTCAGTGGTAAGCTTCAAAGCTTATAACGCTAGAATATGAGGGGGGGGGGGTCTATCCTCGCGGCGAACATTATCACTATAAAACTCACGTTCAAAGCTTGAGGAATTCAAAGGGAAAACGTATATCTTTATTGTTTGATAATAGTACTAACACGTCAAACAGTTTGGATCATTTAACTTTTAAAAGTAATTAGTATATTTAATTTTCTTTTTAATTTATTTATAATATATTACATATCAGTACAAGTTTAATGGGTTTAACTGAGACCTACTAGTCCTAGAAAAAAAAAGTTATACATGAAATTTGATTTCCATTGGTTTGTCACTCTATTTTCATCTCAGATGATGAAGGAAAATGGTTACCTGACCCTTGACCTTACATGCCCTATGCCTGGATGTGGAAACCATCAGATTAGACAGCTATTACTTGAAGGTTCTGGTCTGAAGTTACGAGACTCTTCATCAAGTAAGGTAAAAATTAAGCCTAAAAGCTTGTATTCCTTTAGGCCTAAGTATAAACATGAACGCTCCTTGTTAAGTAGCAAGGTAAAAACAAAGTTTAAATGTTTCTTATTTCTTTAAGCTTAAATAAAAAATGAACGCAAGGTATTTTATGTAATATTTTTTTATAGTTAGTTATTTTTTAGTTTATGATAAAGTAGTTTATCAACTTTTTTTTCTTCTTTAGTCAGCAAAGTGTTCTATTCTACATAATATCTTGGTGGAGAGTTTTATACCTAAAATATATTATAAGCATAGAAATGTAAAAATTCATTTAATATTTAATCTCATTAAATAAATAAATGAAATACAAAAATAATGTGATAATAATAACTACTGCTAAATGAATTATTTTTTCTCAACTTTCACCAAAATGTATATATATATATTTTCATTATATTCGACTCCTAGATGGACGTTCACTGCTTTCTATTTACGGACTTATTCCTTATTTGCAAGCCCGTGGGGAAGAAAGGAGACAAGGTTCGTATCATCCGACAGCCGTATTTAGTGGACAAGTTCAAGATGCAGGAACTTAAAGATGGTGGGGGTTTCGTGGTAATCTATCTGAGTGAACTGCTTGTAGCCGTGGCTGCTTTCGTTCTTTATACCTCAGAGTTCAAGATATGGATGGACACCATACGACGAGCACAGGTAAGAGCAGAAGTCGACCTCTTCAGATCTGAAGTGTTAACGTCTCTACTTTTACCGATAACGAAAAATGTAAGAAACAACCAAGTAGAAAATTCAGAACACGTAAAAACAACACACCACGCAATATTTATGGGACAAAAATTAAATTTCTAACTAAATATCCGAGAATCGTTGGAAATAATAAAATATAATGTTATGTTTAATCTTTATATTTTTATCATACAAAATATTTTGCATTATTAACTTAGCATATATATTTAGGACTAACCTGAAACTCCAAGCTAGACAAATCTCGTTAGATATTATTGGCTTTACATCTGAAAATATTACTAGCGAGGGTACCCAAGTGATGAAACACAGTATTATAATTTTTATAATAATAAAAAACAGTATATTTAATTAGCCATATTCATAACTGGGTTAATATTTTATTTTTATGAGTAGGTAGTTCTGAAGTTGATATTAATATCACGAAGGTTAAGTTTAAGTAGGTAGTTCTGAAGTTGATATTAATATCACGAAGGTTAAGTTTAAGTAGGTAGTTCTGAAGTTGATATTAATATCACGAAGGTTAAGTTTAAGTAGGTAGTTCTGAAGTTGATATTAATATCACGAAGGTTAAGTTTAAGTAGGTAGTTCTGAAGTTGATATTAATATCACGAAGGTTAAGTTTCGAACATTCTTGGTATTAGGCTACGAGCTAACTTGACGGATCATTTTTTATTATTATTATTAGTTCGTTGTTAAGGACAAAGCTACACAGTGGACTATCTGTGTCCACCACACGATTTTATGGGACAAAACTACAATTCTAGCTAAACCTCGTTGGAAATGATATAGAATAAAATAAGGAAACGAATTATATTGAACCAAGATGAAGGGCTAGCAAGTCATTGCGTTACGTGAACCAAGATGAAGGGCTAGCAAGTCATTGCGTTACGTATTGTAAATGTAAGTCAGTGAGTTATGTAAATAACACGGAAACTCTAATACCGTATGACATGTAAAAAAAAGAAAAATATACATATTGTAAACAAATCTGCTGTAAATGAACGTAGAAGGCGTCGAAACATGTAGTGTTTGTAAATGGGAGCCGCTGACTGCTTTAATAAACAACTTTTAAGGAAACCCTGTATTTTATTTATTTACTAGCGAACCCGTGGGCCACAGGCCCACATTTACAGGGCCGCTATAATGTAAATTTAATGCTTGAACTACTATTTTGCACTTTTTTCAGTTTATATTTGCAATGATCGTTAATTTTTGTAACCAAATTACGAACGGTAATTAGTAGGACTAATTGTGTACGTGCTGTTATGTAAATCAATGCCGCTTTTGGTGTCCGCTTTCGTGGAATCCCCATATAGGTGTTTTCGCGGAATACCCGGTTTTCTAAGGGGTTGGGTGAAAAGTTTTACGTTTATGCAAACCTCGGGGTTGAGACGATTATTTTGGCACCAGTTAGATATTAGTGAGTCCAGTAGTTCAGGAGAAGGAATCTTCGGAAAATCTCCGGATTCCCAAGGGATGGGGTAAAAAATTCTACCACCTTGTAAATCTCGGGACCAAGACGATTCTTTTGGCACTAGTTAGAAGTCCGTACGACCAGCAGTTCAGAAGGAGTTACGTGACACACATACACAATGCATATTATTATATTAATTATATTTTAAGCTGTTGTATCATTTATCTTTATAGAACAATCATCATTCTACGAATGAATTATTTCAGTTATGATTGTTGTTTTCGCCGTGTTTTATCTTTTAATTGACTTTCTAAAATATCCAGACAACGACTTTTTGCCATCTGTGTTGGGAAGAAAAACATTTATTTCATGAAACTTAAAGCAAATTAAAAAAAAATCAAAACGCTAACAAATCTATTATGTTTTAACCTTCGTGATGACATATCTACGAAAATCTGATATGCATTATCTCTTGCAGGATTTGTACCAAGAAGCTAAACGGACATCTAAGGAAAGAAGAGGATTAGGTTTCTTGCAAGCAAGCTATGAGGAAGAAGAAGAATTTACTTCTACCATCCGCCTCGAGCCCCGATCTCTCCGTAGCTCAAGTCGATCCAGCTTGGTCCACTCCCACAGTGGATCCGTTGACATGAGTGACTCCATCTCCACCACATCTGCATATGGTCTACAGAATGTATGTAACTTTATAGCTGTTTGTAGATCATCTTGGCACAAGGAGTTTTCTCATCCATACCTGTCTGTAAATTCTCCACAACTTTGCCATTGTCATGTGTATCTGTCAGTGGCCCTTTTGTTGTTAGTAGATTCTTTGTCTACACATTTTTGTAAATCATCCACAGCTTTAAGTACCATTGTTCTGTATATTTGTCAGTGGCCCTTTTGTTGTTAGTAGATTCCTTGTCTACACCTGTTTGTAAATCATCCACAGCTTTAAGTACCATTGTTCTGTATATTTGTCAGTGGCTCTTTTGTTGTTAGTAGATTCCTTGTCTGCACCTGTTTGTAGATCATCCACAGCTTTAAGTACCATTGTTGTGTGTATCTGTCAGTGGCCCTTTTGTTGTTAGTAGATTCCTTGTCTACACCTGTTTGTAGATCATCCACAGCTTTAAGTACCATGGTTGTGTGTATCTGTCAGTGGCCCTTTTGTTGTTAGTAGATTCCTTGTCTACACCTGTTTGTAGATCATCCACAGCTTTAAGTACCATTGTTGTGTATATCTGTCAGTGGCCCTTTTCTTGGTTCTTACCCTGTTCTCTTAGACGTTTAGAAACTACAAACATTTGTGTCTGCCAGTTACTGTATATGAATGTGGACCTGATTTATTGGTTTTTGTGTTCGACTAATGAAATCAACTAGTTTATACTTTCCTTTGGAACTGTTAACATGTGTCACTGGTTAGATGTAAGAGTGTGTGCTAACATAGTTTTTCTTCCATGTGAAGAAATTTACAGACTATTTTGTAGTTCGCAACCTTTTACAGACAGTACACTTAGATTTTATACTTTATTTGGTACTACTTTCGTTCACAATAGCATTTGGTTTTTCTGGAGTTTATAGACTTCAGTGATTCAGTTAATATCATACGATCCTGTAATTATTGATGCAAAAAACTCAAGTTATGCTAGAGATGTAATACTTACTGGAGGTTGTATTTTACTTGGATAGTTTTGTGAACACCAACAACAATACAATTTGGAATTTTTAGGTTAATACAAAAAGTCATAAATGAAAATACAGAACGGTTGAGTACATTATATTAAGACGATTTTGAATTAAAAATCGGCAAGTCGCGGGACAATCGCAGCCGATATAAAGTCGTGATGAAACGGAATGCACCAGAACTACACTTTGACATTGCTTAGTAGTCACCGAAAACTAATCGCTTTTGGGAAGGAATGTAACAACTCTTTCCGACACAAAATATTAATACACTTGTATCATAAAAAAAATTGTTCAGGTCATAGATTTAGAATATCTAACAAAGACGGGGATATTCCTTTTACTTAATGCCATCTGGAAACAAAGGAATATGGATCAACTTGGGGTACCAGGGCCATTTAAAAACAGATCTGCAACAAGTCGCTACCCCAGCCATGTTAAGCAAAGTGTAGCGTCATGTAACAGGTGAGGAAAAATACATTAACTCAAAGGTCAGTGGCAGACACTAACTACTTGCCTCAGTCTGCAGCAGGTAACATAAGGATTTCTTTCTGGAAAAGCAAAACAAGTCACGTGTACACCAATTGCTTCTACAGCATATTCGTTCAACTGTCGCGTGCCTCAAATAGCTGAAGAGTTACGGGTATTCATGCTATTCCATACGAAGACATGCTGATTAAGTAGCCTTACACAGCGCCTAGGAATTTCTGTGTGTTCTAACTGTTGAAAAGGGAGTTGGGAAACCACCGTCATCGTACACTAGATGGATTATGGAAAGCCAACAGAAGGTGTGAGATTTGAACATGACAGCCTATGATGGAGCCTTTTGCAGTGGAAACTACCCGCAGGACTGTTCTGAAGATGTACCGTCGTTTGATAGAGCGTGACTTAGCGACATGGACTGTAACGACGTGATAGGGCTCCAAAATCGTTTTAATATAACGCACTCAACCCTCTGTAATCTTGCAGAGGGAAAAGATTCGAAAGACAATTATTCTTGTTTGTGTTTATAGGTTAACCAAGCTCACAATAAAGCAACAAGCTTTGAGTTAGGCGATCTAAGAAATTCAAGTGTTAGTAGCGAAGAAGGAGAATGGGTTCGGGCTAGTAGTTTGGATACCCGCAACGGTCCCATCAGCGTGACAGTGACGTCACCGCGTCCAGAAAGAAGAGCATTCTTTCTGCGAGGCGCTGGTTCAGGATCATCCACTCCCAATACATTGTCTGTGAAATCTGCTTACCATATAGGTGATTTAGGGGAACAGAGAGAGCATGAAACGATATCTCCACCTCGTTCTATACAGGTAAAGTACCAACTTCTAATTTATACCTGTTTTATCAGTTTCCTTTAACAAATCCTGACTCGTATTGTGCCTATTAAAAGGTCGAAAATAAGCCTGCAAAAGGGAAAAAAAAACAAAAAAAAAAACGAAATCCCAAAGTCCTCCCCCGAGGTGGCGAAGCAGTAAACTTGCTGGTTTATGGCTCTATAAGGTGGGGTTCAACACCCGCAAAATATTACACATAATTGGTTAGAATGTTTTGAGAATGATTTGTTTCAACTCTGGATTTCACAGCTCGCTATTCAAGCTCTAAACCGTGCAACAACACACTGTTCCCCGCACTTTAAGTTGTAGATGCATTATAAGAGAAGTGACAGTCAATTCCTTAATGTAAATGGCGGATAGTAGGATGCGGTCTTTCCTTTGGTCAGTAGCTCAAAATTAGGGATGGCAACAGATAGCCTTTGCAGGTTGGCCCGGCATGGCCAGGTGGTTAGGGTGCTCGATTCGCAATCTGCGGGTCGCGGGTTCGAATCCCCGTCAAACCAAACATGCTCGCCCCTTTTAGCCGTGGGGGCGTTATAATGTGCGATCAATCCCACTATTAATTGTTAAGAGTTGACAGTAGGTGGTGATGACTAGCTGCCTTCCCTCTAGTCTTACACTGCTAAATTAGGGACGGCTAGCGCACGTAGCCCTCGTGTAGCTTTGCGCGAAATTCAAAAACAAACAAATTTTGTAGGTTTGCCATAAATATAAGAACAGCGACTTCCTTAACTATCTGCTGTTCACGCATGAGCTGTAACGATTATTGCTTGTCCAATATGAAATACGCACAAAATTACTTGTACAGGTAACTACGATATTAAGTTAAAATTTTAACTTAATTTTCAGTTTTTTCCGTTGCAATAAGAAGTGCCTTTCCTGTCTTAGATTTAAAAGTTACGTAATTTTTCTACGTTTTATCTTCTATTTATTACAGAGTATTTTTGTGATACTTGTTTAAATATATTAAAAAAAATGTTTTTAAAATATGAATTTTCGGTTGGCAGGAAAAACTAGGGTAATTAGAATTTTCCAGCTATCTTGCTACGTCAGTTTGTTTGCTTGTCTGTTGTTAGGCACAATGCTACACAATGGGCCATTTGTGCTTTGTCCAGCGTGGGTATCGAACTCTGATCTTTAGTGTTATAAACCTCCACTGAGCTACCGATGCGCTGTTACGTTGACTAGAGTTTATGTTCTTTAATTGCTGTAGTTCGTGTGATATCGGAAAGAAAAACCATTTAACCTTTAAAACTATATGTCGCTCTAGCTTATTATACTAACAAACATATTTAGATAAGAAAATGCTCCCCAGTGGCACAGCGGTATGTCTGCGGACTTACAACGCTAGAAACCGGGTTTCGATACCCGTGGTGGGCAGAGCACAGATAGCCCATTGTGTAGCTTTGTGCTTAACTTCAAACAAACAAACAGATTAGAAAATAATGTCTTCTGTAGCACATAATGTTATATGAATAAAAGTCGTATTTTCGGAGGTTTTTTATGAAAGCTGTTTCTTCATACCTAGGTACCTGTGATTTCTCCGTTAGCCAAGACTCTATCCCCTTCACGACCTCCTGTCACTTCACCAACTTCTCCTCGTGTTTCACCTCGTCATAGCCACTTCAGCCACAAGCCCCCACTTCTGAAAACCAAGAATATATCAGGACTCACGACCCACAGCGCCCCACCCAGTCAGAGGCCCAGTCCTGTGCACAGTTTCGAGAGTGATAACGTAGTCGGATTGACCAGTTCCGGAAGGACTACTCCAGATTCCGACGATGAAGGGAGCATGAAACTGCACGTGAAGAAGGTCGCACGTGCAATTCAACGTTACAACGTAGCAGATTGTGCGGAAATGGGAGACTTGAGAGTCCACAAACGACTGTCATGGAACCCTAAGCAACACGAAAGTTGCAGTCGGGGTCCGATGGCAGAGATTTCACGGGACAAGCTCCGTCAAAACAAGCATATCGATAAGTGCCTCGGATTCGAGTCAACGTATAGCTCTAGTTATATAAACAGTGCAGATTCAATTCAGTTACGTGCACGGAATACAGAACTGGACCCTCGTTTCGAGAGTTCCGATTCATCAGAGGATCCACTAGCACGAGAAGGTTTTGAACAGACAGCCTTTACCGATGGACAACGAGGGAACGAATACCTACAGCTGCCCACGTTCTTGTTGGAGGGAGACAACAATGAGGATCGGCGATGTGGGAGTGGGATTTCAGCAGTGCAAGCCACCGTCAACGAAGGATCTTCTCGAGAAAGGCTTTCCACAGAAGAATTGCGAAAAATGAAAGAGTTCCTGTTGAACAACTGGTCACTGAAGTCCTCGTAAGTAATTAAATTTTCCTTATGATATATGAAATAAAGCAAGACAAAACTAACAAGAAACTGAATTTAAGGAGAGGCCTGTGGTTCAGAGGTTAAATACGTCATGTTAAGACGATTTTGGAGCTTTACCATGCCGTCGCAGTCCATGTCGCCACGTCCTGTCATGCTCAATCTGATGACCGTGCATCTTGACAATTGCCCTGTTGCTTACTTTCCATTGCAAAAGGCTCCGTCATAACTCTGGTATAAGACATACCACTTGTTCTTCTTCTCAGATAGAGCACGATCAGGTGTGACGTTATAGATTGTAACGACGGGGTGAGGTTCATAAAATATTTTAATATAATGCATACTAGACTCTCTTGCACCTAATTTGGTGTAAAATGACATCTGTTTGTGTCCGGTGTTTAATATGTTAATTCCTGTTATACGTTGACATTTCATGGTATCTGTGGTTTTCAATATTAGTATACCTCCTGTACAGTTTCTAAAATGTAGAGTACGTTGCGGTTATATTCATAGTACGGTAACCGTATAAATGCTTAAAATAACCTTTACTTGATCTTTCGTAGAGAGTATGTTATAATTGAGAAATCAAAACCCTTACTCGTCAGAATTATCTCACACCTGCTTTAAATATCGTGAACATAGATGGTTCTTCTTTTAACAAAGAATTGAAATGATTCAAGACAAAATATGGAGAAAATTATATTTTGGTTCTACCCCACTCTTAATTTTGATAGTCTCACAGCTAGAATAATTCTAGTAGCACCACCCTCCTCTGATTTCCCTTCAACTTAGTCAGAAGAGTTCTGGTTTTGTCACCTTGTCACAGAACTAGAAGAGTTCTAACTCATTTTTTCAACATTTCGTGATCATTATATCCATAAGTTAGAATTAAAATATTCTGAGGAAATTGGGTGCGATGACGTTTCGTTGTGAAAATAACAAAACTGGAATTAAACTTCAACCTCCATCTAACTCTCCAATATGTATTCTCACAATGAAACGTTACCGCGCTCCATTTCCTTAGAAGGCTTTTCAATTCTAGTCCTGCCTCAATTCTGTGACATCCCCTCAGCTAGAAGAGTTCTAGCTTTACCATTCTCTTCTAATATCCCCTCGGCTAGAAGAGTTCTAGCTTTACCATTCTCTTCTAATATCCCCTCGGCTAGAAGAGTTGTAGCTTTACCATTCTCTTCTAATATCCCCTCGGCTAGAAGAGTTGTAGCTTTACCATTCTCTTCTAATATCCCCTCGGCTAGAAGAGTTGTAGCTTTACCATTCTCTTCTAATATCCCCTCGGCTAGAAGAGTTGTAGCTTTACCATTCTCTTCTAATATCCCCTCGGCTAGAAGAGTTGTAGCTTTACCATTCTCTTGTAGTATCCCCCCAGCTTAGTCTACACAGTCAGAAGAGTACTAGTCCTAACAACGGTTAGGTTTTCGAATAGCGTTTTGAATTGTAACATAATATAATTAGAAATACGTACGTGAAACATTGTAAGAATCACATACTTTGTATGGAAAATGAATTTCGACGCGATGTGATCTTACTTATGTGTAACTCGTTTTCTTTTTCTTTTCTTAGAGATGTTTGAGAATATTCAGAGCCAACTTTCATTAAAGTTTAGTGGAAATGACGTCACATCAGTCGATGCCACGGTATTGGGTATGAACGTATTAAGGAAACGACGTCAGATCAGTCCCTATCACGGTATTGGTTAAAAAGAAATTTGTAGCCGAAAATATGGTGAATGATGTGTGAAACTGGCGTGACCTGAAACAGAAGTCTAAGTCTATTAAAAAAAACAAAAAAAAACAATGTGATGACAGAAATAACAGAGCAGGCATCCTGGTAGTCGTCAAGACTACCAGGATCTAAAACACCAATCAGCCTTGAGGCAGCTGTAGAGAGACTTGATCTCACCCACCTGGTTCGAGTCTTGTTCTCTGTGATCGTCTTTGTCCTGTTTAGAAGACAGAAGCTTTTCTCGTGTTGATAATGTTATTGTAAGTATTGTGATAAATGGTCACTTTGTTGTTAAGCTGCAACAACGTAAATTTGTTGTTGTTAAGCAATGAATGCATCACGTGATTCTCAGTTTGTAAAACATTTCCAGACCTATACATTTGTCAGACTTATCATCGCTGTGTTAACACTTGTTATTGTTTTTAGTACACAAGTTACTTAGTCTAAAAGGAGCAAATTGTTCATATTTGTAAAATATTTCCAGATTAGTGTGCGATGTGTAGCTTGGTTTAGTTAGTGAAAGCAAAAGTAGGCTGTGTGTTTGTTTGTAAATGTAAGACATTTTCTTTTGAATACATATATAAAACAAGATTTTTCTTTGACATTTTTGTTCTAGTAATCTATCACCAGTGTACGGTGCAACTGTTTTTATGCAATTAGTGATTAACTGTTTGGGATGTCACTTTCCAATAATACCAGTTCAACTACATTTCTTTGTATTTGTTGTGGTTTGCTCGAACAAAACGACTGAGAGTTACAAGCTGATGTGGCACTACATACGACTGAGAGTTACAAGAATTAACAAGTTGAGATTGTAATTCAAATATTAAAAATGTATCTCGTGAAGTTTGTGTATTGATTATCTACATTGGTGAGCTAGTTTTATGGGAAAACTGACATGACTTGAGGTAACTTTGTGGTATAGATATCTGCAGTGTGAGGTTTTGAAGACAACGTGACTTAGTGTGTAAGAACTAGTAAAAGTTTAAGATGTACTTACTGAAATATTAGTTCAAAAGTAAAACTAAAGATGGCGCTACCGCTGTATATAGCAGTGATTAGGTCATAACTTGTGCAGGGTGTTCTGTTTGGGCCTAACACTTACTTGTTTAAAGAGAAATGTGGTTACTGTGATGGTTTATCGGTACATTAGGTTTAGGCTATGACGAAATGCGGTCTCGAATTGCTTTAATTAGAATAAGAAAAGTTTTGAAAATACATTGAAAACATGAAAATTGAGTTGTTCGATTTGTGAAGCGTCTTTGGAGAGTTGTGCTTGAGTGAAGGTGAAGTGAAACTTGTTAATAAGGTTGTAAATTTATGAAACGGGTTTATACCACCGGAAAGTTCTGAGGTTGGTACATTGGGGAAAACTTTGAAAGGAATTAATTGGTTATCTGAACCCTTGTTATCCCTTCAAAAATGTATTAAAATTTCAATAACACATATTGGAGTATTTGACAGATGGATAATTAATCAATTTGTTTATAATACATTGTATATTCTATTAGACTTTGTAAACGCTGAAAGTGGTAGTTCCTAATATTTACGTAAAGCTGTCTTTACTAACTCCCTAATTTGAACTGATAATCTAGAGAGAGTTACTAGTCAATAACACGCATCGCCAACCTCTTGAACTACTCTAATCGAATGGCTTGATTTTCGATTTTTATTCTTATAACGCACACACTGTCCCAACATGCGGAGAGGGAGCAGTATTTTTTTTTCTTTTGCAATGGAACGCTCTCTACTCCACTCAATGACACGGTGATAAGTCTGCGGACTTATAACGCTAAAAACCAGCACAGATATTCCGTTGTGTAGCTTTGTGCTTAACTACAAACGGACAAAATTAATGGAACGCGAACTTTTAACCTTCAGACCCACAGCCCGGCACGCTAACCGCTAGGCCAAAGCTACGCCCAGTAAACACTCAAAGACAATGAAGTAATAACCTTTCCAGTTTTACATTGATTGGCTCACGAAATTTCTATTTAGAATAGTCATACACAAAGGCATACTAAACTGCTGAATAATAATTTAGAACCAGATTGTGGGTCGAGAACCACTTCAAAGGAGCAACAGTATACGCAGAACACAGGAAAACATAAACGTATTTTCTGTTTTGAAATTACCTATGAAATAGTGATCCTAAATTTTTTTGAGCAAACAAAATATAAGAGAACTATTAACTTTACTGAAGTAAATTATAACGGTAACCACCCCCTCACACAGTTGAGTATAGATACCAAGAAGCTGATTGGATACTAAGGAGGGTCATGAGTTTGAAAAGTTTGGGAACCCCTATTTTAGATGCTGCCGTTAAAAAATTTACACGTGATTCACTTTTATTGTTGCTTTAACAATACTTAAATACTCGGTCACTTAAATATAAATACGCCACGTGGCGGTACTGATAAGAACTAATGTTATGTGTCGCGGAAAGTGCCCTACGCTTTGTTTGTTTAGTGAATTTTGCGCAAAGCTACTCGACGTCTATTTGCGCTAGCCGACCCTAATTTTGAATTGATAGGCTAAAGGGAAGGCAGCTAGTCTACCCTTCACCACCAACTCGTGGAGTACTCTTTACCAGCGAATAGCGGTGGGATTGATCGTAACATTATAACGTCGACACAGCTGAATGTACAAACATATTCGGTGACTAGTTCCCAGTGAAGACAATATGGAGAAAGGCTATTTGTGGTGGTGCTTATTGGGAAATTGGTGTGTGTAAAAAGTTGTTTTATGGTGATGCATATTGGGAAGTTGATGTGTCTAAAAAGTTGTTGTATGGTCACCCATATTGGGAAGTTGGTGTGGGTAAAAAGTTCTTTTATGGTGATGCATATTGGGAAGTTGGTGTGGGTAAAAAGCTGTTTTATGGTGGTGCATATTGGGAAGTTGGTGTAGGGTACAAAGCTGTTTTATGGTGATGCATATTGGGAAGTTGGTGTGTGTAAAAAGTGTTTTACGGTGGTGCTTATTGGGAAGTTGGTGTGTGTAAAAAGCTGTTTTACGGTGGTGCTTATTGGGAAGTTGGTGTGTGTAAAAAGCTGTTTTATGGTGGTGCTTATTGGGAAGTTGGTGTGTGTAAAAAGCTGTTTTATGGTGGTGCTTATTGGGAAGTTGGTATTGGTAAAATGCTGTTTTATGGTAATGCATATTGGGAAGTTGGTGTGT
>NW_013670267.1:60626-62803 GCF_000517525.1 Limulus polyphemus
TGATGCATATTGGGAAGTTGGTGTGTGTAAAAAGCTGTTTTATGGTGATGCATATTGGGAAGTTGGTGTGTGTAAAAAGCTGTTTTATGGTGATGCATATTGGGAAGTTGGTGTGTGTAAAATGCTGTTTTATGGTGATGCATTTTGGAAAGTTGCTGTGGGTAAAAACCTATGATGATGCTGGATTTTTGAAAGACTACAAAACGTTATATCAACTTTAATTGTTTGTGGACTTTCACACAATACGAAATTCTTGTGAAATCATGAGTTATTCGTCTGTCAAGTCTAAAAACTATTTTTGGTGAATGAGGGAAAATTTCTTTTTATGCTTGCTCTTCTGGTTGTCAAAGTTCTACCAAAGTGACTTGAAATAAATATGGTTCTGAGTTTTATTTACCGAAAAACTCATTTTGTCTGTCTTTCACACGCATACAGAGGGCACCACCTGTTTTGTCTGCACGATGGTTTACTTTTGAATAGATAATTTAAATTTTGGGAGGAGGCATTTGAAAGAGGTTAATGGGGGGTTTCTCTGTGAGGCGTGTAACTCCTAATTTGACTTATAAACTAAAGGCAGGAGCGCAAAGAAGGGGAGAGGTTTTGGGGCTCGAGCCCTCTCCCTAGCGATAATATTTTAAATTGGTGCAAAAATATATACTAGAAAAAGTCGTATTACGACAGCTGGATACTTATTGTTAACCTGAAATACTTTAAAACAATGAGAAATACAATTACTTTTTGTTATTCGATCAGTAACCATTCTAATATACACGGGAGACATTCATGATTACAATATGTCATTCAGAAATTGGTTGGGCAGGCCTGAATTAAGAGGTACATCCAGTAAACTCGTATGTCTGAATTTTTGTCTCGGGACGGCTCAATTGTCTGTTTAATATTTTTTAATACAAAACTCTGATTCGACTTGACCTTTTATTTACAGTTGTAGAATAATTATTATTTAAGGGAAGCATGTTTCAGAATACGTTATAATGTAAACAAAAAAAAACCTGGTCGTTGTTACGGTGGTGCTCTATATCCTTCACATGTAATGAACTATATTACAGCTAGATACGAAGCTAGAGTTCATCTCTGTAAAACCTTGTTTATACCCAAGAAAGGCTATTTCATTATTACGAAGTTATGGTTATTTACAATGAGGGAAAACATGACGTTTTCAGGCGTACCATCAAAACACAGGTTCAAGTGAAACTTCTGTAATATTAGTTTTGCGAAAAACCAAAGACGATTTGTCGTTGCTAGGTTTGGATATATCTGTAGCGAATCTCTTGATTTATCATACATTTTATGAGCAGAGACTACGTTTTTTTTTATATAACGTCTTCGCTTTATTACTTTTTTCTGGTTTTAAATACACGAATATGGATTATATAACGAAAGAATTATAATTTTATTTGCAAAAAAGGTGTAATTAAATATAAATATGTGTGTGTTAATCATTCTAATAATTCGACATATTTTGTTTCCTTGTTGTGTGTTTTATCTTACATCATGAAATACTGAATGGGAAATAGCTTGAATTTATGTACTCTGGGGAACGTTCTGACGTAAAAATGTTTCAAAAATTATTGTTAAAATGATTCAATAATAACCGAAATATGATTCTTTGTCCGACTTTAAACCTCCCCTGTTGTTTTTCACAATAGGACGGAAGCTTGGTAAGATAAAACACTACTAACAAATACATTTCAATGAAAACATTGTTGAAGATGAGTGGAGTATTATGATCCGTGCCATACAGATATCGTGTTCCGGTCTTAATGTCGTGAATGTGTTATAATAGCGACGTTGAATTCACACCATTCAGTTAGAGTAAACCAAGAGTTGGTGGTGAGTGCTGTTGACCAGCTGTCTTCCCTCTGGTCTGTCGGTTCGGAGTTAGGAACAGGTAGCGCAGATAGTTGTTTTTGTGTATAACTGTCCACGAATATCCGAAATTAACCAATCCAAGAAAACTCAAACTAATTTTTAATAATTATGGCATTCTTAATAATATTACACGACGTAGCTTCATTGATAATTTGACGCTGATTGGGGGTGGAAATAAATTGTGGTTTACAGGGGCGGGCATAGGAATTTACATTTGACCGATACTGGGGGAGGGGAGGCACGTCACACACACACACACACACACACACACACACACACACACACAC
>NW_013670267.1:62814-65270 GCF_000517525.1 Limulus polyphemus
TACTTAACAATACCGTCAACATGATCTACAAGAACGACGAACTAACTTGTTTAGCTGTACAATGGACTAGTGTTAACTACTTAACAATACCGTCAACATGATCTACAAGAACGACGAACTAACTTGTTTAGCTGTACAATGGACTAGTGTTAACTACTTAACAATACCGTCAACATGATCTACAAGAACGACGAACTAACTTGTTTAGCTGTACAATGGACTAGTGTTAACTACTTAACAATGAGTGAGTGTTAACTTCTTGTATGATGATAAAAGAGTTGAAGTTATAAATCTTGATTTAAACCCCAACATCAAGACGACGTGAAATTCAAATCACTCCATTGTATTGAATACGTAAACATTAAAAACTAAGTCATTTTTAGTGATATTGTTATACGAGTCAAATTTAAGATGAAATATTATTTTTAATTTTTTACATAAATTGAGAAACAGTTAATAAACTAAGCTGTCATGTTGACTGTTTACAATAAAAACATTACTAAAGTAGTGGTAATTTCAAAGGCGTCTAATATAGAGTATAGAAACATGAAGAATTATTAAAAAGATGTTAACCAAAAAATAAAATACAAAAATAATTAATAGAAAACCAAACCTAGAGGGCACAGGCATCCGCATGATATATTATAGTGTGAGGGGGTGAAGGAAGATGACGAAATAATACCAAACTTATAACTAGGGAAACACTTTTTCCTTTTATGTTATCCTTTACATTTTGGTTAGAGAGCAAGTGCCCTCTTGTCCCCACCCCCACCTTGCAGACGCCCATGTACAGACCAAGTGAAGGTGTAATTTGGGCTGTGTGACACATTGCGGAGATCAGTGTATGTGTCCAGATTAATAACAGAAGAGTTAGCAGAGTAAAAATATCAAGCTTTTGTTTCATTCTATTTTTTTGGGTGATGATGGTGGTGGTAAAGGCCAGTTTCAGTCGTTATTAGAGCTATATTACCAAGTGAAATGCTGAACACTGCAAGTTCTGTATTACTGTTAATGAAAACTTGTGTTTGTTACGCAGCCTTACTTGTGGAGATATGTGCGAGTGGCTATAACATTTCATCTTCGTGTTGTCCACATACTTAAGTGGTGAACTCTTGCGAAGACATATCAATGATATCGTTCAATTGTAAACAGTAACCTTTTCATATGTAAAGCTAAAATAGTTCTCAAGTTTCTTATGACCACACTAAATGTGTTAAACGGTATAATACTGTAATATAATTTAAGTTAGCTACAAGAATACATCGTGCCTAAGTATTGAACTGCGCTACAGCTGTGAGTTAAATGTGTACATTTTTAAACGTAAAGAGTTAAAATCGAAATGAATGTGCATACACGTGTGCAAAATCATAACATAATGGAGTAGGTGGAGTTATCTGCATATCAAGCAAATAAATTGAATTAAATACGTTTTAAGCTAGTTAGAACAATGGTTGATATTTTGTATTGTAAATACTGGACCATGTAACTGAGAGGACCCATCTATAAGCTGTATATTTCTGTGGTTCGTAATGTGTTGATTTGAAATAAATGTATTGCTTCTATTACATCAATAAAATTCACTTGTGTGCAGCGCACTGGTGAAATGACTATAATTTTATTTATCAAAAATAAAAGAACACTAATGGATAATAAACTTTATCACTAAGTAATAGTTCCACGGTGGGACAGCCGTAAGTTTACTAAAATCCGGGGTTAGATTCTCCGCTGTGGACAGAGAAGATAGCCCAACGTAGCGTTCCTCTAAAAAACAAACGAACGATAATTATAAACAAAAATAAGAATCATGACTCTGATTTAATTTGTCAATAAAATCAAGATCTCTTTCTCTATTCCCATTTTTTTTGTCCAAGCAAAGATGACGATCATAAACCTATCAATGTAATTGATTATTGAAGCCATAATTGTGAAGTAATGAACCTTGTATTATGTATTGTCAAATGTATACTTTATTACAGTAAATACTTGATAACTTCATTGTGTTGCAAATACCTACTAATCGTCACATCACTGAATAAATGTTTTTCGCAAACAACTGCTTTTAATCCAGGAAAAACAAAATAAATACTAAATGTGCATGTGTGATCACGGCATATAATAAAAAAGACCTTTCCAACGGTGTTAAAAGAAATAGTTAACCATCTTTCTGTTTAGCATATTGGAATTATGGATAATGCATTAATTTGTAAGTTAGAACATTCGTGTTTTATTAATTAGAAGCTTAATTTTTGTTAGGGTGAGGTGGAAATACAAGAAAGAAACATTAGAAAAATACAAATTGAGGATTTATCATGTGTAGATGTGACAAAATTCAATCCAAAGTTAAAGTCTGCGCAGCTGCGCTAGACAATAAAAGACGAACGTATAAAATGTACGTTTTGTAACAAGTTAAAAATAAAACGATAAACTTAAGTTTAGCCTACACGTTCACTGTATAA
>NW_013670267.1:66099-71307 GCF_000517525.1 Limulus polyphemus
TAATCTACATTATAAATCCGGATGTGTTAAAGCACTTCCGGTAAATGGCCAATCACGACGGTCTGTGCGCAGCTTTTATTTAATCTACATTATAAATCCGGATGTGTTAAAGCACTTCCGGTAAATGGCCAATCACGACGGTCTGTGCGCAGTTTTTATTTAATCTACATTATAAATCCTGATGTATTAAAGCACTTCCGGTGAATGGTCAATCACGACTCTCTGTCCACAGCTTTAAACTTCCTTTATAAATCCAGATGTAAAAAACAGTAAATAAGATTTAAATATATTAATGATCACAACAAGAAAATGTCAGTAACTGATTTTATTTCCCTCGATAAATTACATATCGATTTGATTTTATGCAACACTACACGATTGATGAAAACCTTCGTTCGATAAATATTTAAAGAAACTCGATTATTTACAGAAAGTTTCATGCTAAAGATAAAAAAAAGAGCAACAAAAACAAAGAAACACATTTACATCACGTTTTATGTACAGTACACCATCACCTGATAAATATATATATATATATATAACTTTTATACAAGACTACAAATACACGAAGATAGCTTTTGTAAGTAGATAAGTTTATTCACCGGTGCTAATCACTCAACAAGTTCAAATCAAAATATTTGCCCCTTTTCAAGTTACATTTGCGAAGCACGAGTTTTCTGGCAATGAAATATACACGACCTGTCCACTGTGGCGCTTCCAGTCTCACAGAGATAGGTGATAGCAATATCGGTTTAAAGACTTTTCAAAACGGGTTCTATTTGATGATAGTAATATCTGTTTAAAGACTTGTCAAAACGGGTTCTATTAGATGATAGTAATATCTGTTTAAAGACTTGTCAAAACGGGTTCTATTAGATGATAGTAATATCTGTTTAAAGACTTATCAAAACGGGTTCTATTTGATGATAGTAATATCTGTTTAAAGACTTGTCAAAACGGGTTCTATTTGATGATAGTAATATCTGTTTAAAGACTTGTCAAAACGGGTTCTAATATTACTATCACCTAATAGAACACGTTTTGACAAGTCTTTAAACAGATATTACTATCACCTAAAAACAGATATTACTATCACCTAATAGAACACGTTTTGACAAGTCTTTAAACAGAAAGACTTGTCAAAACGGGTTCTATTAGATGATAGTAATATCTGTTTAAAGACTTGTCAAAACGGGTTCTATTAGATGATAGTAATATCTGTTTAAAGACTTGTCAAAACGTGTTCTATTAGATGATAGTAATATCACAAGACTTTAAACACAAACGGTTCTATTAGATGATAGTAATATCTGTTTAAAGACTTGTCAAAATGGTTTCAAATACTAAAAAAACAAACAAACTGCAGGGGTTATTTTCATAAATATGAGAAGAAAGAACTATATATAAAAATATATCCTATCGCTGGTGTAGTAAGAATTGATGAGCAAATATACACAAATTTAAAATGCTGCTAAAGTGAGTTAAAGCAGAGTCGTAATATTTTATATTAAGCACTATTTTTTGTGTGTACTAACACAGATGAACACCAAAATCAGTGATTAATAATTATTGTTTTCTTCAATAAAAAATGCGTGTTTTTTTATTATTTCAATGAAATTCTGGAAATTTCATGAATATTAGCTCCAAGTGTAGTTTCCTGGTGAGTATTCGTCCACATTAAGTAAAAGAAACCAATAATCCTTTACTTATATAACCGAAATTCTTTGGGAAAAAATGTTGCCTGGTTGAGAATACTGTTGCCTAGTTGAGAAAACTGTTGATCAATTCGGTTCACAGTTGAAAAGTCTGAAACCAGATAGCGATCTAAGCGATCTTGTCTTAATAATTTAATATAACAACACTAAATCTGTAATAGTGGTGCTCAAGCTACCAAAAGTACTGTCATCGTGATAAATATATATTGTCTGTGCTCTGAATTTACATTTTTCAACCTAAAGGCGGAAATATAACAATTTTAAGATTGCGTCAGGGGCATTATGATTTGATATTTGACCGACTTAATGAACCACGTTAGTCCCTTCTAACCTCATATCAAACGGTAGCTTCAATAATGTTTAAACTATTGTCTTATAAAACTCATATTTCCCCTCCACACAGTATTAACAGAGACCCTGGTATGTTTTTTTTTTGTTAGTTTTTGCTTTCTAGAAATTAAACACTGTGTATTATTGTACGTACTTATCTAACTTTAACACGAAGTTGCCAACAACTATTACCTTTTTATTCTAGTTAGTCACATTTCTTTCTTAGTATGGGCAAGTTTACTCATTTTTGTAAGCGTTATAAGCCCTCAGACTTACCGATTGGCCACTGGTGAGGGGGAGGACAAATGAACGTATTGTTGCGTGTAAAACGCGCGATCCTGTAAAATGTACACCTCTGGTTATAATAAATCCATAGTTTAAACACCTGCATTAACATGTTTGCCGCTTCTTTCACGTAGTTCGGCCTGTCTTTCCGTTTGATGTTAAGCACAAAACTACACAGTGGGCGGTTTGTGCTGTGCCCACCACGGATATCGAAACCTTGTTTTTGGCGTTTAAGCCTTCAAGCTTACCACTGGACTACTGGACGTCCGTATAGTTCGGTTTGCTGATGTATCTGTCAAAATGTTTCCAAAAAGTTTGCAGAAAAAGAATATGCTTAAAGTTTAATTAATTCACAAATATCATATAACTGGAAAATGTTAACCTACATCAGTACGTGTTTACATCTCAAGAAATATTTAAATTAGGATTCATAGTTGACACGAATTACGTATTTGTCATAAGATATTATCATTAGGCCTATTACATTTTTAAACACTACATTCTTTATCCAGTTTCTTGGGGATTTTCCAAAATTAGAAGTGTATTATAATAATAGTATTCCAACTACACTATATTTGTCATATCCATTGCCAAAGACACGTTTCACTCAGTCCAGAGCTCATCAGGCCGTCTGGGACACAACAAACATAGTAGTGGTCAGAACATTACGTAAGCAACAACTGCCCTATATATAACACGTCCCTTGATTCAATAAGACATTAGTATTAGGCCTGTTATACCTTTTTAAACACTACATTCTTTATCAAGTTCCTTAGATATTTTCAAGAATTAAAAACGTGTATATCCTATCTTAATGCTTCATAATACAAACTAAAATATTTGACAAACCTTTTAACCCTCTATTGCACATTGTAACCTACAGGTAACAAATCAGTCTTTGTTGTTTTAATTCCGTTGTTGAATGTTCTTACTTCCAGGTAACAGTCTAAATAAACCATGGAAATATTTTTGTTGGTTCCTCAATTGAATAATGTTACGTCTAGGTAATGTATTCATCCATTAGTTACCAAAATATATTTCACAAAAACATATTTTTTTATGCGATATAGACCTATTTAAGTAAGAAATTGGATTTTTTTTTCTCGGGCAACAGAGGTTTAACAGCGAGAAAAATCGTTATTTTATAGCGGTCAACAGTGAAAAGTAAAACTATCATACTTAACTATATCAACATAGAGAACAAATATATATAGATGCCATAAGATTGCTGTAGTTTGAGCAGATTGATGGCGTGAAAGCTAATTAAAGAAATATCTTTGCAGTTAAGCCTTGCGCAGATAAGACAGCAAAATACCATATCTTTGCAGTTAAGCCTTGCGCAGATAAGACGGCAAAATATCAAGCATCTTCGAACAGTTCATCTCGAACAATAATTAGAAGCTTTTTTTTTTCCAGCGGGATCGGCTTGTTCTTGAAACGCTGTTATCGTTGGTGGCGAACATACATGCAAAAGTTTGATTGGAATAAAACAACAAAACCAAAACCTGTACGGACACGATCACACAGGCGTGACAGTGAGAATCGGTATATTTCTGGGAGAACGAACATGACTCCTAGATTCCAGTGACTTAGTGGATGGAGTAGGAGTACACTGGAAACTGTTGGATGTAGAAGAGTGTCGCCTCGGTTTCAAACGTATAGACCACGTCCAAAAGTTCTAGAGTATAGAAAGAAAGAGGGTGTTTTACAATAATCCCGATTCTCTCATGTACCAAAGAAATATGAAACATAAACTTATTCAATCTCTTTTTGTTTTGGTAAAGTTTAATTATATATATATATATCATAACTGCATTTTAAAATGTGAAAATATATTAGCATTATGGTTTGTACTACCATTTTAACTATAGTGCAATAATAACTAATTATCTCTCATTAATTTTCAGATTTTTATAATTAGTTGACACTACACCATTAGTTTAGTTATTTTCAGAAAAAGCGTCACTGCTTTCTATAAAATAATAGATTATGATATCTACATTGGGATATAGATATGGGCGAGACAAATGATTTGAAGTTCAAAAAAAGAATAACTGTAAATGAATGTCTTTTCTTTCTCAACTTTAATCACCAAATGATTTTATCTACCAAATAAGGTATTACCAGGAAGTTACCATAGTTACCATATGAATCCAAATTAACCCTGAGCATCTTACTTGTTTGTGAAGAATTCACGGATGAAACTTAAAACAACCTTTTAAAAAATCGATCATTTCAAACTCAAAATGGCGTTTAAGCTTAAGCCTAACTCTGTAACAGATTATCATGCAAGTGTCACATTTGTTCACTATATTTTAGTATGCTCCAAGCCAATGTTTCAATGATAGTTAAATGTGGATTAAAACCAAGTGGATGACAAATTCTAATTAAATTATTCTTTTTTCAACTAAAATCCTATCTGCACATACTATGTGTATCGTGTGCACAGGATGTAATTATTAATAAGAACTGAGTGATAGAAAAGAGGAATGAATAGTAACATGCCAACTACATCATACATACTATATCCAGTATTAATATTAGTTCAGCGTTAGTTTTGTTTCAGAATTTTCGCTCAAACTTACACAACGTCTGCCTGCGTAAAGCCGTCCCTATTTTTGGACTGATAGATTAGAGGGATGTCATTTAGATAACAGCACCACAGGATCAAATCTTTGTATGACAGAAAAGTGATACCTGACAGTCAACTATAGCGTATCCACGACTCCAAAATGCAGGGCGCACTTTTACAGCACAAGGATTCGCAGTTCCGGGTACGCTAACATTAGGGCCACGCCTAACCTATGTAACTGGTGTGATTTTGATCTTTAAGTGATTTGCCTGCTGCCAGAATTATAGAGACGACTTGTAGGTGTTT
>NW_013670267.1:72172-73481 GCF_000517525.1 Limulus polyphemus
TACATTAGTTAGGGGTGTGAAATCACTCGTTCGAACACTCGTTGGACAGTAATTATAAAAACTGAATAAAACCAATTTATTACGTTCTATCGATTTCTCACACGTACTAATCGAATATCTCAATTATTCACTGGTATTTTAAACTTTTGTATATTTGAAAACCTTGTCAAAGAAAATCGTTACAATTCACAATTGTAGTTCACAGTTTTGCTACAAAACAACTTGGATTTCTCACACAATATCGTTTCTTAGTGTGATAGAGCTGTTAGGCCAGCAATACTTTCTCGTAGGAAAAACTGCTACTTTTATAAATATTAAAATGTTTTTCAGTTTACAACGACTTAAGGTTATCAATGGCTGGGCCGTGAAAACTAAGGTATTTATTTCCGTTAATACTAAACTATTTTGAACCATATATTAAACACACACACACACACACACATATATATATATATATACATTAGTTTCATCAGCTTTGGTGTTAACATGTGGCTTACCTATTTGATTTGGTTTGTTTTGAATTTCGCTCCATACTACACGAGGACTATCTGCGCTAGCCGTCCCTAATTTAGCAGTGAAAGACTACAGGGAAGGCAGTTAGTCCTCGCCACCCACCGCCAACTCTTGGGCTACTTTTTTTACCAACGAATAGTGGGATTGATCGTCACGGCTCACAGGACGAGCATGTTTGGTAGGACGGGGTTTCGAACCCGCGATCCTCAGATTGCGAGTCGAGCGCCCTAACCATCTGGGCATACCGAGCCGGCCTACCTATATATGAGCTCTTCTATACAGAAAATTGCATATATTACAATTATTTACAGCTCTGAACACCCTATACACTACAAAGTTAAAAAGGACAAGTAACAACAAGGCTGGTAAACAAGTGTCTATACAGTTGTTTCATTTGTAACGTAGTTTAATATCTAATCGGGTTCAGTTGTCTTTGTAATATTGTCTTTAGAAGTAGCAACTGTATAGTGACTTTTGTTTCACCTTGTGTATCATAAAACCATACGTGTGTTTTCTAGAGATTCTGGCAGATTGGATACTTTTATTTCCTTAAAGTCGTTTCGCCTTACTTTTCACACAGATTGGGTTATAAAGTTACCACTTCTCATATGACCACGTAATTGCTTTTCTCTTCTTTGGTAAGTATCATTTACTAATATGTACATATAACATTTTCTTGTTTGGTAAGTATCATTTACTAATATGTACATATATCATTGTTTTTGTTTGGTAAGTATCATTTACTAATATGTACATATAACATTGTTCTTGTTTGGTAAGTATCATTTACTAATAT
>NW_013670267.1:74454-81637 GCF_000517525.1 Limulus polyphemus
TTACTAATATGTACATATAACATTATTCTTCTTTGGTAAGTATCATTTACTAATATGTACATATAACATTATTCTTCTTTGGTAAGTATCATTTACTAATATGATACTTACCAAACAAGAATAATGTTATATGTACATATTAGTAAATGATACTTACCAAATAAGAATAATGTTATATGTACATATTAGTAAATGATACTTACCAAACAAGAACAATGTTATATGTAGATATTAGTAAATGATACTTACCAAACAAGAACAATGTTATATGTACATATTAGTAAATCAAACAAGAACAATGTTATATGTACATATTAGTAAATGATACTTACCAAAGAAGAATAATGTTATATGTACATATTAGTAAACGATACTTACCAAACAAGAACAATGTTATATGTACATATTAGTAAATGATACTTACCAAAGAAGAATAATGTTATATGTAGGTTTACTAATATGTACATATAACATTGTTCTTGTTTGGTAAGTATCATTTACTAATATGTACATATAACATTATTCTTCTTTGGTAAGTATCATTTACTAATATCTACATATAACATTAAACAGGAAGAACATGAACATTATCTAACGCATGTTTGATGTTCTTAAATAACCATAAAAACATGTGGATTATTTGAAGGGGGGAAAAAAACGAATTTACCTTCATACTGGATCGTTCTTTGTCGACCCTCTCCAGGGTTCCTCTCGAATGTGATCTACTAAAGTTACGTCCTAATGACGCGTAACCTGACGAGCCGGTACTTCTCTTGTCACTTTTACGAGTATTCACGAACGCTTCGGCTTCGAGTGATAACCTGCAAAGCGCGAGAGAGAACCAAACTGAAGATAGATGCGTTTAAAAGAGAGAAATCGGACATAAATATCAAACACAAATTGCTAATATACTTAAAGACTTCAGTTTGAAGTCTCCTGGTATTCAAGTTATAATTTCAATGATGTAAGTTAGTGATGTACAGAACTTGGTATACCATAGTAAAAAAACTGTAACTTTTTTTAACCTGAGTGACACTTTACACGATACATGGGATAAACGGCCTGGTCAGAGAGACCCAAAAGCTTAGTCACTAATTTAGAACTGATGACCATAGGGAGGACAACCAGTCAGCTGCACTCATTCGTCTGTATGGCTACTATAAAACTAATAACGGCATTGACAGTTACTTTTATAACGCGCCCACAGCTGATTGTGCCGAACGTGTTCAACGGCATGTCGTGAGCTCGAACCTTGGTCCTGTAATTCCATCCTACAGTAAATTAAACTTTAAACTTATGTTTTATTTTAGGGGACTTTCTAATAAAATCTTCACCATCTTGTTGAAACCTTGGATCGATTGTGTCCGTTTTAATGTTGAACTAAACAGAGCTTGGGGCTCTGTAGCTGTGATTCTTCTAGAATTATTATACTAGGAATTAAGTTGAAAAAAATCTTAACACTGCAACTGGTTTTAGTAAACATTTCACTTCTTTCTTAACAAGAAAGCATATAAACTAATAATAAGGTGTGATTGAATTATATATCTAATGAAAAATGAACACACAACAGGGTTTAGTGTGTGTAACTTCACCCGATGCCCTCTGGTGGCTCAGCGGTAAGTTTGAGAGCTTATAACACTAACTTTGAAGTTCGATACCAGCAGTGGCACAGAGCAAACAGTCCATGGTATGGGTTTTCGCTTTAAAATAACCCCTTCAGTCGCACTCTGTTTAAAACAACAGTTGCAGATAGCTCTGGTGCTTTACGCCATAAAACAAACAACAACATCAAAACAGTAGTGACATCTATGTTCATAAGATTACAATAATTGAAACATAGTTTCTAGGACTGACAGTACCTGTACTTTTCCAAATATATGCTTATATTTTTAGATCTACAGTAGTTTGAAATAAAGAAAAAAAAATGGATATTCTGAAACATTTGTCACAAACAATGATTTTTATTTGTGTAAACATTTACGAGAACACGTTTCTAAAACATAAATTAATCTTAGCATGAAAATCACTACATTCGGAGCTGCCAACACATATTATTGTAGGAAAACTAATTTCCATTGTATTAGCAGTGGTACTAGTTAACAGCTAAAAGTAAATACTTTATAAACACAGTGATTGTTATGGGTCACATAATGTAAAAACAACAACAAAATAACAGTTTTTATTCAATGAGCATGGTTACTGTTAGCAGTTAAAAACAAACATTTCACAAACACTACCACATTTTACTGTTGTGCCGTCATTACGACCGTGAGCGGCGGCACCATTTTAGACACGTGGTTTCTAAGAGTTTACCCCTGACGTTGGACAGTGTCATTGGTAATGGTGACAATGTCCGACTAGATTGTATTTTTATTTTTCTATGCACTATACGTCTTTTTAATTGTATATAAATCTTTTATCGACATATTTTGTTTTTAACTCGCTGTATTTTTACATTTTATCCCAATTTACTTTCACTGTTTTTACCGGTTGTTTGGCGCAGATAAGCTCGTTGCTTTGCGCCATAAAACATCAAACGACCAATCAACCAACCACAAACACTATGACGGTTATAGGTCACAGATTATAGGAATAATCAGGCTCTATTCTATTCGTATTGTTGATGAATTAGAGAAAAATAACCACCCATTATGCAAATACAATTATTTCGTCAAGTCCCTTTTGCAGTCTGATTAAGTGTGGGAGTTGGTAAAGGATCAGATTAACTTTATTCTCACGTATACTAGATAACTAGTTTCGAGTTTAAAACTTCTGTTGTTTGTAGGCATCAATAATTAGAACAAGTTTCTGTTATGACCAATGAACAGCTGGAACAAGTTTCAGTACTGACCAATGAGCAGTTCGAACAAGTAACTGTTACGACCAATGAACAGCTGGAACAAGTTTCAGTAGTGACCAATGAGCAGCTAGAACAAGTATCTGTTCTGATTAATGAACAGCTTAAACAAGTATCTGTTCTGACTAATGAACAGCTAGAACAAGTATCTGTTCTGACTAATGAACAGCTAGAACAAGTTTCTGTTCTGACTAATGAACAGCTAGAACAAGTATCTGTTCTGACTAATGAACAGCTGGAACAAGTATCTGTTCTGACTAATGAACAGCTGGAACAAGTTTCTGTTCTGACTAATGAACAGCTGGAACAAGTATCTGTTCTTACTAATGAACAGCTGGAACAAGTATCTGTTCTTACTAATGAACAGCTAGAACAAGTATTTGTTCTGACTAATGAACAGCTGGAACAAGTTTTTGTACTGACCAATGAAGGCTGGAACAAGTTTCTACACCGACCATTCACAATGTGATCTAGTGAATATATCAGTTCATTACACATAAACTTTAGGAAATTTTGAGATTAGTAGTTTCTTACCTAGCTGGTTGTATAAGGTTTTCGAGTTCTGTAGTGAGGTGGCGCCGAATGATGTTTTTTGAGGCTGGGATTCCCAAAGCCGTAGCCATGGTATCGGCTGTGAAAGAAGGTTCGAGAATCACAAGAGCACCATGAACTCCACTGTCTACCAAGTTTTCTGCATATTCCTACATAAGTTCAAATGTAACATCAAGGCAAATGAATAAAAAAAGGACTGTTTATTAATCCCAATCCAAAATACTTATTCAATTAAGGTAGGATAAACACATCACGATAGAATAACCTAAAATACTACACTTTTAATACATAAAATTATGCTTTAAATGTGTTAGTTAAGGTTAAAGTAACATAAACACATCAAGAATAACCTAAAAGACCACGCTTTTAATGCATAAAACAATCCTTTAAATGTGTTAGTTAGGTTTAAAGTAGCATAAACACTCTATGTTAGAACAAGAATAACCTAAAAGACCACACTTTTAATGCATAAAACAATCCTTTAAATGTGTTAGTTAGGTTTAAAGTAGCATAAACACACTATGTTAGAACAAGAATAACCTCAAATACAACACTTTTAATGCATAAACTAATCCTGTAAATGAGTTAGTTAGGGTTTAAAATATCAATAAAAATATCATCGCTTTGTAAGATGCTAAGATATTTCAACTGTGACTAGCAATGGAATATATTAAATCTTTCTACAATTCAAAAGTGCTTACAATAGATAAGTTGAACCCTTGAAATCGTCTCTTTGAATGATTCAGATGAAACTTTCGACTTAAATGACTTCACGAGCCACCAACAATTTAATTCAAATCCCCCTCTGAAGAAGAATAGTTACTACACGTATCAATAGAATAACTAATGGTAAGCCTCACCATCAAGTCGATGCTTTTGGCCCATTTGATAAATCTCTGATTGGTCCACACCAATGGATCAACATCCATGTGTTCACAGTGTGCTCTTCGTTGCAATAACAACTGAAAAAACAGAACGAAATATGAAAAAAGTAATGTAATAGTAATATATATATATATGTGTGTGTGTGTTTATATACAAGTATATATGTCAATCTGTATTACATAGAAATAAATGGTTGTTGATGATGTTTTATGTTTTTAGGGGTAACGATCATGCCCACAACCGGGTATAGACGGTAAGTGGTTGTGTCATCTGGGACGCTTTGGGTTCCAGAAACCAAATTCTAACCCCTTATTGAATCAGTAGTTTACTTTCTAGTTTTGCATCTGCGTGTTTTGATTATGTCTGAAAGACGGAATGTCCGTTTTGAATGCTGTGGCTGCAAACATTTTCACTTAGAAATGATACCATTTATACTTTTGCTTTGTTACAACTTTGCTGACGCGATCATGTATTTGTTGACACGTACACCAATAATAATGCAATGTATTATAAATAATTAAGGCAAAGGTTAGGAAAGTTATATTAAAGCCAAATACCTTGGAAATGTCTCTTATTTCTTGTATGAAAATGGACTGGTCCAGTGTTATTAGTTAACCCTGTTATTGGCTGTCATCGAACCAATCAGAAAGTGCCACACGAGTATAAAGCCTATAAAAGTACAGACAATTATACTTTGGCCATCAGTGTATTTGTTCGTTGTTGAGCGTGAAGCTACATAATGGGTCATCTGTGTTCCGTCCATCGGGGGCATCAAAACCGAAGTTTTGAGCGTTATAAGTCCTCAGACTTACCACTGAGCCACTGGGGTGGGGGGTCACAGTACTAGTAGTGTAAATGCAATCATGGTTCCTAGGACTGAAAAACAGCATGACAAATGTGTAGAAGTCAAAGTTTTGGCTTATTAAGGATACTTCAAGTGAAAATTTGTATAAAGACTCAGTGTTTAAGTAGAAACTGTACGCAAGGCTCTGAAGAGGGCGGTGTTAATAATAGAAGTGGTTGGGATAGCCAATCAAAACCTTCTAAAGGTTATGTCAGATATCTCGTGGTATTTGCTTTACGAGATAATCAACAGTTTAGTACAAATGTTACCAACTGCCTTGCTGTAAATACAAGCAACACGATAACACTAAGATAACACATTAGCTCGAAATGGTCTCTGTGAAGATCATTAGTGAGAAGATGTGCAAGTTTCAAAATGGACCACAAAAGGAGAGGATATGAAGATGTGCAAGTTTCAAAATGGACCACAAAACGAGGTAAATGGTTTTGTGATCCATTTTCAAACTTGTACATCCTCATTTACCTCGTTTTGTGGTCCATTTTCAAACTTGTACTTCTTCATTTACCTCGTTTTGTGGTCCATTTTCAAACTTGTACATTTTGAGGGAAAATGCTTACTCTCTTTGCTGGTGAATCCAAGTTCATATTGTTAAAAATAAATAAATAAAAAACGACCTATTACTCCAGAAAACATAACTGTTTTTATCTAAGCCAACGTTTCGCCATTACGATTAAATTGTAGCAAACAAGACATTTGCTAATTTATTTCAGACTTATACAAAATATTCCAAAATAGTTTGAATCTAAGTAAGAAGAAAAATTTCATTGAGAGTTTATAAAACATTACTGTCTTACAAAATTATATTGTTGTGCAACAATAAAATCAGCTAGCAAGTGTCTTGTTTGCCCAGACGAAGCGGTAATGGTGAAATGTTGGCTTAAATAAAGACAGTTATATTTTCTGGAGTAATAGGTCGTATTTAATATTATTTTTAAACATTGAATACAACTCTCCAGTTTGCACTACAAATATTAAACTCTCGATGTCATATTATTATTGTATAGGCAACAAATAACAGCAGTTTCTGGTTCGGCAGAGAAGACAACGGCATCATAGTGAGTTTCCAGCAACCGCAGTGAAGCATGACGGGAAATCAAAACAAATTTGAGGTTAAATCTCAGTCAACAGTGTCCATGATCTACACGAATTGATGGCACCCTGATGCTGACAAATACGTGCAGATTATAATTCATCATCGCGACTTGTCGGGTGAGAATTCATCTTCCAGCAAGACAATAATTCCAAACTCACAGCAAATGTAGAGAAGCGATATATTGCAGCTCATAAATATTATGGAATACACAAGCGAAACACACACAGGTATAAAAGGAAGTGAGTAAAAGAAACCAGATTGTGGATGTACAAGTATTTTATATGTGAGCCCTTTGTTTACACCCTCGTTCATGCTGTCGTACAGTTTATTAGTGTACGATTATATAATATTATGGTCTGTATTACTCCCCACAACTTATATAATATTATGGTCTGTATTACTCCCCACAACTTATATAATATTAGGGTCTGTATTACTCCCCACAACTTAATTGATCCAAGGTCGGATTTTGATGTTCTTAGTTCTTACGTAAGCCCATACAGGAATGTTCATATTGAGATTTGTACGGGCCAAACCATAGTTATAAACGTTCCGTTGAGCCAAACCATAGTTATAAACGTTCCGTTGGCCTCAGTGTGTATCTGTGTGTATTAGCTCTTTAAGTGGTTTAAACAGGAATAAGTTTAAGATTTTCAAAACTACCAATGTATTTATTTTGATTACTCGGTCAACATTACATCAAAATTTCAAACCTGTATTACCTTCCATTCCACGGTCTAATTTTATAAACATTTTAGTGGCATCAACTTTAGACCGTAACTGATTGTTATACAGTACATTCAAAAACCGAAGCATTTAATAATCCGGTTACAAACTTAACATTTTAGTGGCATCAACTTTAGACCGTAACTGATTGTTATACGGTACATTCAAAAACCGAAGCATTTAATAATCCGGTTACAAACTTAAC
>NW_013670267.1:82637-83737 GCF_000517525.1 Limulus polyphemus
CAAGTTTACACCAGTTTCACTTGTTTGGAATTAATCCAACATAAAAACCGAATAATTTGACTCAAGTTGCACTTGCTTGGGGTTAATCCTACATGAAAACCGAACAATTTCACACTAGTTTCACTTGTATGGGATTAATCCTACATGAAAACCGAACAATTTTAATAATAAAAAAAGACAAAATAAGCCATATTAATTCTAGAAAAAAAGAAAAAAACTTTATCAGCTGAATGAGATTAAATTCAAATCTATTATTCATTATTAGATTATGGTAAATTATTTTCTGATATTGATATAATTAAATGTGAATTGCAGAAAATGTTGAGGTTAAATGTAATTTTTCACAGTCTATGTTTACAAATATACAATAGGGTTTAGAAATTAACCTGTAATATATAGATATACTCTAGAAGTTACTTTATAATAGCCAAAGAACAAGATGGAGAAAATACATAATTTAGATATATTTACTATTAAATAGTTAGGGACTTGGAAATATAATCTACGATCACTATAATTAGATTTATGATAATGTGCAAATTACACCTCAAACGTTGAATAATTACATTAACTTATCAAAAAGTTTAACGGGATTTTCATTAAAAGAAAAAAAAATATTAATAATTTTGTAAAAGGAGTTAGGTTCTAGTTTGTCAGTTTGTTTGAAGTTAAGCATTAAGCTACACAATGGGCTATCTGTGCTCTGCCCACCACGAGTATCGAAACCCGTTTTCTATCGTTGGATGTTTCTTCTCATTTCACTGCTATCTAACAGGGCAATTCTTCTTTAAAAAATGGAGATGTATATTTCAATTAAATGTATATTTATGTAACTAGAATAGAACAAGTCATAGTGAGACCCCCAGTGGCACAGCGGTACGTCTGCGGAGTTACAATGCTAGAAATCGGGTTTCGATACCCGTGGTGGGCAGAGCACATATAGCCCATTGTGTAGCTTGGTGCATAACTACAAACAAACAAATAAAATAAAAACAAATTTACGTAAAATATGACTTTGGTCAGTTTCTTATTGAACTAAATCGAAATCCTTATATTAACCTGACAACAAAAAACATGTTTTAATATTTACAGGCTAATTA
>NW_013670267.1:84352-88931 GCF_000517525.1 Limulus polyphemus
ATCTAAAAGAAAAATAAGAGCATCGGTTTGTCTCGAAAGTTCGCTGGAAATATATGCATAAATTTGAATATCTGTGCTTGATAACACGTTCTTAGATGTAAGAATGTCAAACAAAAACACTTTCAAAGTACTACAAATGTTTTCTGTTTTCGATTTGCTGGTACTTCGAAAGAAACATTAACAAGTTTTTATTAAAGTACATAGTTCATTGATAACACGTTCTTAGATGTAAGAATGTCAAACAAAAACACTTTCAAAGTACTACAAATGTTTTCTGTTTTCGATTTGCTGGTACTTCGAAAGAAACATTAACAAGTTTTTATTAAAGTACATAGTTCACAACAGTCCTTATTTGTTTAAAAAAAATATATAGAAAAGTTCAGTAAGTTTAAAAACAAATGACACTGGTTGGAAGTTAGGTTTGTTTTCTTTGTTGAGTTTCGTGCGAAACTCACGAGGGCTATCTGCACTAGTCGTCCTTAATTTTGAAGTGATAGACTAGAGGGAAGACAGCTAGTCAATACCACCTATCGCCACTTCTTGGGCTGCTTTTTACCAACGAATAGTGGGATTGCCCGTTACATTATAACACCCTCACGGCTGAAAGGGCGACTATGCTCGGTGACGGGTTTCAAACCTGCAGACTGTGAGTCGAGGGCCCTAACTACCAGGCCATTCCATGTCCTTATTAGAAGCTATGAGCAGGTATAACTGGCCAGCAGTTCAAGGTTAAAAAAAAAGAAAAGCTCTCTCCAGTACCTTTCCACTTTTGACATTCTCGGCACACATAGCACCATACTGAGGCATTCCTAGAGAGATTTCAATCCAGGCTTGTACCGTCGCAGCTTTCCACTTCTCCATGGAGATTCCTTGTGCGTCTTCCAACAGCTTTACTTTTTCCGCGTAGACATCCTCCGTTATTGGGCTGACGCATACACTGCTCTGAGGCGACACCTGGCTAGCGTTCTCAGCTATTCATGAAAAAAAGTATATTAATCTTATGGAAATTTCTAAAAAAGTAAAATCAGGAGTATACACCAAGAAAGAAAGAGGGGAGGAGAGTATTTTTTATTACTCCTTTTTTGTGTTTCACGAATGTTTTGAATTTTGATTAAAATGTTTTTTTTACAAAGTGATACATAAAAGAAACTATACATACTCCAAAGTAATCGAGACGAAAACAACTTTTAAGAAACAGATGTTGCTACCGTTTCACAAACATAAATGTCCCCGCAGTGCAAGCTGCTCAGGACACACACAAAGACACACATGTAGCTATATCAATATACATAAGCATAGAGGTAGCGTAGTAAACCTTTTTCATCAACAGTGGGCCAGAAGATGGCTATGAGTTTTAGCTAGTGCGCTCAGCATTTAAATCCGCTCATCCTCCCAAAAAACAACAACAAAAAACGTATCGCAGATAATCTAGGACTCCTGAAGAAATGAATGGAGAAAGGTGTAGTTTACAGTATCTTTTGTGATATTTGTAACGAAAGATAAAGGTGTAGTTTACAGTATCTTTTGTGATACTTGTAACGAAAGATAAAGGTGTAGTTTACAGTATCTTTTGTGATACTTGTAACGAAAGATAAAGGTGTAGTTTACAGTATCTTTTGTGATACTTGTAACGAAAGATAAAGGTGTAGTTTACAGTATCTTTTGTGATACTTGTAACGAAAGATAAAGGTGTAGTTTACAGTATCTTTTGTGATATTTGTAACGAAAGATAAAGGTGTAGTTTACACCATCTTTTGTGACACTTGTAACGAAAGATAAGGGTGTAGTTTACAGTAACTTTTGTGATATTTGTAACGAAAGATAAAGGTGTAGTTTACACCATCTTTTGTGACACTTGTAACTAAAGATAAAGGTGTAGTTTGCAGTATCTTTTGTGATATTTGTAACGAAAGATTTATTGGTGAAAATGAGAGATCTATAAAAGTGTCTTGCATGGAACATCTGCATGTTACGGTAAAGTTAACAAGAGTGTGGTTGTAGCACATTTTATTAATGAACACAGATTGCCTAAGTCCGATAAATGTTTAAAATTATGACAGAAAGAAAATGGCACGATTTCCTGGACGGCGAGTACAAGCAGTCCTTTCTATTGTCATTTTACATGGTGGGGTTCTGTATGTGTATATGGATGGTTTAATACCTTCTACTGTATTCCTTTTCTAAAGTATATTTATATATACATGTAGTTATAGCAACATTTAGAGTTTACTTATTAGATCTTTATTAGACGTAAATGTTCCCATCACTCATCTTTCGTTTTCGCTTTTGAATGAACATTTTCTTCACCGTGTTTGTATTGTTGTCATACACTTTTTGTTGTTACATTTTTATTGTTGATAACGTGGTTGCATGTCAGACGATACATAAGAACACATTGTTATTATTTTGAATTACATCAACTGTTTATTCCGTTAAGACTGGCCTTGTGTTCAGTAGAGTATCTACCTCTTGATAAAGCCGTAAGGTGAAACGTCGAGGAAATGAATAATTTTCATTGGATACTAATTGTTTCTCTTCACTAAATAAGCATATCGGGTTTACCACGTTACGTTAAAATGATTCTGAATATGCAAACCAGCAAGTCATGTGACAACCACAGGCAATATGAACTCAAGGTGGAACGACATGTATGAGATTCAAATTCTGACATTGTTTGGCGTTCCTACGTATGTGATACCACTTAAAATTAATTGCTTTTGGGAAGGGTATGTGATAATACGTTGTCAGATCATATAATTGTGTTTGGAACGGATATTTAGAATTTACATGGTAGCAATATATTTTGTACTTAATGAAAAAAGGGAATATGAATCAATATGGGTTTCAGGATCACTCAGAAAGGTACCTGCAAAAAGTCGTAACTCAGCCGGGATAAACAAAATGCGGCGTCTTATAACAAAGGTCATGGCAAAGGCCGTCCGCGTGCCCTAGACAACAGTACGTAACATAGTCTAAAACGAATTTGAGTCTAGGTCAGCGACACAAGTCACGTGTACATAAGTTACTCCCACGACATATCCGTTGAATCGTCACATACCTCGAGCGGCTGGATAATGAAATAACCATTCCACATAAAGACACACACCAGTCAAGTCATCGGACACAGTGCCTGTGGATTTCCGTGCGTTCGATCTGTTGAAAAGGGCGCTGGGAAATTGTAGCCCTCCTACACTGAGTGGATTACAGAAAACATGGATAGATGAATGCTTTGAACATGAAGCCTTTACGATGGAGCCTCTTGCAATGGAAAATACGCTGCAAGGCTATTTTCAAGATAGAGTGTGACCGGACGTAAAGACAGGGACTGTAATGACGTGGTGAGTCTCCAAAATCGTTTTAACACATCATACTGAACCCCTCGAAGTCTACGACGGGACAAATACTAACTTAACTCATGATACAACCAGGCATCTCATAACAAGTAGTAATTCTAAACTGTAAATTAATTCAAAATACGCTGAACAATATATGGCAATACTTAGACTTGTTGGCAGTCATATGATGAGGTAAAAACGTAGAATTTTGTTTGGGTATCTACTACAGTTATTGTTTTATTTATTACTGTACTGTATAGGCTAATTTGTTGTTGATTATGACAGCAATCTAGAAAAGGTAAACACGTTCTAGCAAAACCAACGCGAATGTGTTCTAATGACCAAGAGGCAACAATTTTATAAAAAAATTAACAATTTGCTTAAAGTTTATAATTTACTCTCTGGGAAAAGCTTATCCACGTACTTAAAACGTTTCAGGTCCCTATATACTCTTTCTTGCTACGAAAATAGCCGAAGGTTTCTGTGAGAAGAGGAGGGGGGAGTCACTAGAAATCAGCGGTTGTGATGAAATTGTGCTTGAAAAAAAAAACAAAAAGGCTGCCGCTAATCTGCGTTGTTGTTGTCTTATATGAAATTAATAGATACTAAAATAAGTATAGTTAATACGTAGTAGAGGGCGCTAAAAAGGCAAGTATGGTGTTATTTGTTACCTTAAACTCATGCCCTCTTTCCAACATAAACCTACAAAATATCATTCGTTGAAGAAATGTAAAATTGTTTCGTATTCTTCAATTATATACAACTTTAACTGGGAACGCAGAAATTATGCTCTATGTTAAAACATTTTCAGTTACACCTAACATTACAATAAGACATTAAATGGAAGGGATGGTGTATAGATAATTGTTTCTGGTGAGATCAGATCATTTATAGTTCATACTCACGTAAAAAAAAAGTCATTTGATTAGAATAACTCACTATCGAACATTCCTGAATCTAGAGCTCTACGCTGGCGTCCTCTAGTGAACACTTTAGATATTGATCCCCAGCTTCCTTTTCCGTCACGACGTTTTCGGTTTTTCTTGCTTCTATCATCACTGGGTGTATAATTAATAAACATTTCTTCAGCAGACCTGGATAACGTGGGTACAACAGATCTCACCTCTTCCTGAGGTGAACTCGTCTCTATAAATACGTTCAAAATATGGAAGAGTTGTTAGGGAACATTTTGTCAACATTACGTTTCTGAGCAACATATAATCATAATATTTCAGATAAATTCT
>NW_013670268.1:0-13173 GCF_000517525.1 Limulus polyphemus
AAAACTATAACAAGCACAAAATGGTTATGAGGTCAATCTCGGGGACCTAGCCCTTGCTGAAAGAGTTAATATCATTATATTTAAATTCATGAGAAATGTATGTGTTTCTTCTACTGAGACTTGTGAGTGATGTTCGTGTATATCTGCATGAAATATGCATTTTAACTATAGTTAAAGAAAAAGTTTTGATAAATACTATATCTCATATTAGATACTCCACTGATTCTTTATTTCTAATAATCAAAGCATATCGCATAACATGTCTGATAAATTCCTCAGTGTCTCCACCTATAGATTGAAAATGGATATTGTTGAACTGTATACTGAGCATATTTTTAAATGTGCAGTGACATAGCTATTTCATATAATGCACACTTTATTCATATTTTCAGTAAGGTGCTGTGCTTCTCCACAGCTGTGAAAAGGGGTGTTATATAAAGATGTTATTAATTTATTTTGTTTGAGAGAGAGAAATTATTAGTGCTTATTGTTTTATGTTAAAGTCAAGATAATTATGAAATATTTCAATAGCTATATTTTTAATGTTTTATAGCAGAAACAGTATTTTCTGATATTATTAAATAAGTTTCATGAAATTGATATTTTGACTTTTGTACTTTGAATCCTGATGCAATTTAAGGAGTATAATTGTTTAAAGTTTATACTATAGTATCTGGTTCTTCAGGGTCATCAACATAATTATGTTTTGTCAGTTACTATCTTTATCTGTAATATTGTTATCAATATCATTTTGTTCCATAATTTTTTGTCAGGCACATTGAGCTACTATATTAAGAGTTTAAAAAAACAAAAACTGACATTTTTTTAGCATAATGAAAGGTAAAAAATATATTATTATTCAAAACTGACTAGTTTCAGTAACACAATTGCCATCAATTTGATGATGGTAACTGTTATTGAAAGTTGTCGGCTGTAACTAATGTAAAGATTTTACCATTCATTGTGCCAAAAAACGTTCGTTTTTGTGATTTTTTTTTACTCTTAATATAATTTTTTCAAGAATTTTATGTTTACTAGGTTATTGATTATTTGCCTTTGACCATTATTAATTTCTTTGTTGATTAATTTGCCATCAGAAATGTAAGTAACTTAGAAATCCTAGAACTCTCACCTTAAGTATAAACAAAAGTATGTGCTGAAGGTTGTCTGGTTCAAATGAAGACACTTTTTTATAAAACAAGGAACAAATTAATTTTATATATATATCCTCTGTTTTTGGTATAGGCAATTGATTTCAACCTGACAAATTTGGCTGATGTGTTTGACATTCCTGGACTTAGGTAAGAATAGGCATCAGAGCATATCTTATATATTTGAGTTTGCTTGAAATTTTTTTGTGTGTATATGTATGTTTAAAATATTATGTAGGTAAAACTTATAGGTTTTGGTATATACTTAGGTCTGTGTTATTTACATTGTTTTTAGGTGGTGTAATTATAATAGTATTCAAAAATGTAGGTGCTAGAACACAAGAAATATTTGGCAGTTTAAAAATACAGAAAAACCCTATTAATATCGAGCTAATTATCTCTACATATGCATCATTCAACTATAACCTTGGCAAGTCTTTCTTGGCTGTTGTAAGATTTGATAAATCAGAAACAACAATGAGAGAGTTTTATGTAGTTAGCTAAAAAAACTTCAAAATGTAACTATAAAGCTTTGAGGTAATTGCAATGTTTCCGTAAATGCTGACATCTGAGGCAATTAATCCCTTCTGTGATTTGCCCAAGATAACTCGGGCACCCTACGTGTTTCAAAAATTATTTGCCTTGTTAATTTGAGCAAGCCGTTTCTCACTGTATTTTTATCACGTTTTGTAATAGGCTATCATAAAGCAAAACTAGGAAACCTGTCTTTTTTTTTTAGCTGATTTCCAATAAAATCTGATACAGAAGAGGTTAACATAGCGATGGAAAAATCAAATGAAAACCATAAAACAGATCTTAATTCAACAAACTTTGTTGTAATGAACTGTTTTGAATTCTCAAGTTTTATATAAAAAAAATACACTTAAGAGACAACCTGTATCACGTTCTCTAGAAAAACGTGTTCATGATTTCTATAGAAACCAAATCAGTTCAGAGTGCCTTAGCCTAACTCCACCTATGCAATTTATGGGGAAATATTGATGAAGTATTGTGTAGTTTTGATAATTAGGATAATCAAAACTTCTTTAAACAATTAACTTTTCATTCTAATTAAAATTCACAAGTCAATAGGGAAAAGAAGCAACTATAAAGTTAGATATCATATGATTTCACCTTGAACGCAATACATAGAAAGAACAACACAATGAAACACACATCAGTTAACAATCAGCAAGTGACATCAATAAAAAAATAGTTACATTAACTCCTTAAAGTGAAATGGATGCTGCTAGCGTCCGGCCAAAAATACCACTTTACCCAATGGATGGTGACACCAAATGTTCAACAGGGAGAGATCTGAGGCTATTTACTCAACAGTGCTTCGTGTGGTTACCCCTGATGCTGGAGGGAAAAATAAAATTAAGGATATTGAAATTTTATAAGGCATGATGACAATTATTAGGAAATCATGTAAACATTTCCAGCAGATTACACAAAAAATTATGGGTTTAAAGAGTTAAAAGGTTCGTACAATGTTGTTTTTCACTTTTTCTCACCAGAAGAAGTTCAGGTGAAATAAATTATACTTCAACTTTTTATTTTATCAGAGTTTAAATAATTATCCAGAAAAAGTTAGTGACAAATCATTATAAGAAGTAAGACAAAAAATAACAATCACAGGAAATATCCCACATATATATAAAACAGGAAAACAGCTTACAAGAACATGGATGAACTTACAGAAAAACATAGATATTAAACAAAGTTCATAACAAAACCTGGAGTAAGAATGAAAGAAACCTTACAATAATGAAGACTACACAAATGGATCTATGTATTAAATTAAATATGCAAATTGGGAGAAAGTAGTAGAAACCTTAAAGCAACATTTAATGAACACTCAAAAGGACCGTTGCAAGTAAACGTTTTTAAGTTTCATTCTTTACATTTAAAATTCTAATTGTAAATTATACCCACAAATTTTTATTGATTGACAATATCTTTTTATTAGTGATTAGTGTGACTGCTAGAAACAGTAAATTATAGATCACAAAAAGTGCAATATTTGTAGAAATAATGTAGTTACATGTCTTAGAGATTGAGTACATTATATATGAAAATGATTTTGGAACCTCACCACATCATCACAGTCTGTTGCTATGTGTTGTCGGGCTGTATCTGATGACAGTACATCTTGACCATAACCCTGCGGGATATTTTCCATTGCAATAGGCTTGCTCTTACTTGCAACTTTCTATGATCTGTTTAGTGTACAAGGACAATGGTTTCTCAGCTCCCATTTCAACTGTCCAGTTGCACAGGAAACTATAAGGGCTGTGTCCGGCAACTTGAACAGTATGTATTCGTATGAAAACCAGTTTCATTCCCCAGCTTCCTGAAGTATACAGTGGTTGAACTATATGTCATGGAAGCAGTTTGTATACATGTGACTTCTTTCACTTTTTGAGATGGAGATCCTTCTTTATTTTGTCACTTACTGTTGCCTTGGACACATGGACATCAATATCTTTGTGTTCATGGATTCTCACCTGTTACAAAATGTCACACTTTGTTTACCACATTGGAGTACAACTTGTTGCAGGTCTTTTTCTGGATGGTCTTCGTCCCCCAAGTTGACCCATATTCCTTTATTTTCCAGTGTCATTAAGTACAAGGAGTATCCCCTCTTTGTAAAGTCTAAATCCTTGATCTGAAAACATGTTAATGATCTGGGAGTATAAAATATTTGGTGGCATCAAGATATCTACAAAATGCCAAACACTTTGAAAATGTAGTTCAGAGTCATACCATTCCATTTCATCTTTATGTCAGCTGTGGTTATCCTGTAACTTGCTGACTTTCATGTGAAAAATCATTTCAATATAACAATCATCCCTCTGTATTTAACCTTTTCATGGTTACAGTTAGTGTTGTTTTTTTTTCTAAATTAACGATTTAATTTTAAAGTAACGTGGAATTTGTATAGTCACTGTTATATATATAAATATAGATACTTGACAATGGGAAGAATTTTGCTGCAAATAAAATTTACTGGTAAAAACCTTTTAATGGTTTTGTGAAAGGCTTATTCTTTTCATTCTTTAGTGATATTCTTCGTCAAGCTGTTCTAGATCAACTCTCGGCACTTATGGTTCTACCCAATAAAATCTATGTTTCTCTGGTAGAAAATGTTCCTTTGCGTTTACTGAAGTTTGTACCACCAACTGTAAGTATTCTTGTTCTTAGCCTTTTAATAGAAAAATCTTCTTGAAAAAAGGTAACTTTAAAACTGTTAGCAGATTTTGGATATTAAAGACTGCTTACTGGTTTAACTTATTGTTCTTTAATATGTTTTCCCACATCATGAAAAGTTTCAATAATGTAGAAATCTTCACAGTGGAGAAAGAAATAGTGTTATGAGATTGAATTGTGGTCAACTGTTTTATAAAACGCTTTTATTATTTATTTGGAAATAATTTTTTTATAAATGTGGTAGTCTGCAAATTGATAAGGGTGGAATCATCATCATAAATAGTGGGAATAGAAACGTATTAATAGGAAACTTTTTGGTCTCATGGATTTCTTAGTCTTTTTTAAAGACTTAAAAAATGGTTAAAAATAGAGACAATAAAGAAAGGTGAATGTATAAGGTGGAAAATTATTTTAATAATAAATTTTTTAAAGTATGTTGTAGAACAACACTTGTTCAACTGCTTATAATGAAAGGTTTGATGAAACAACTGATTCTTGGAAACTGACAACATTTTTTAAGAAATCATCTTCATTAAATCTGAAATTTCATAATTTTGATGCTCAACTTTAAAAAATACTTCTTTTTTTTGCAATTTTTTTGCTTGATAGTTGAAATATGATTACTTTTGTTTATAATTTATTTTTACAGTAAACCAAAGGTTAAATCAATAATTAACTAACAAATCAAGCATCATATAAAAGGCAAAGGAGAAAAAAGTATTTAATCACCTCCCAATTAGGAGATCAAATTATGCATGTCATGGCCTTTTACAAATTTACATTCAAAATTTAATTAAACTACTTTATTATTAATGTATACAAATAAACTTGGTATCAAAACATAGTTAACAAATCAACTTTCAATATTATATAAGTTTTAAGTTCTTAATTTTATAAAGAAATATGTTTAAAAAAATTATTAGTCTCCCCTAGTATGAGAATTGTGACATTTGTTCTTTAGGTCTTCCTCATTCTATGATTTATTTACCATTCCTCCCTGATGTATGGAATTTAATATAAATTAGTAGGCCTCCTTCGGCCAGGTTTGACCAGGAATGAGCATCCGTCCATCATGTTGATTGCTCGTCTAGAGCAGCGTCTCTTGTGACTAAGGAGGCCGACATGAGAGTGACATATCTCAGGAGGAGGGCGTAGAAGATCCCAAAAAGAGTGGGAGCCAGCACACAGCCTTATTTGACGCCACTGCGTATTTCAAAGGGCTCAGAGAGACTACCTTTGAACTGCACAGTCCCCATCATAATATAAATTACCCATTTCATAAAGTAGAAAATCAGACCCACCTTCTGTGACCACCTCTTACTTCCACTCGTTCACAAATTGATCAGACCCACCTTGTATGACCACCTCTCACTTTCCACTCTTTCACAAATTGCTAATAATTCTCTCTGACATTTTATATTATATCATTTATAACTAATAGAAAGGCAAAATTTTATTCTATCATATGAGGCATAATACTACGTTGTTTTCACTAAAAAGTGTTGTCAATTTTTTTTTCAGTTTTTATGATAGTTATAGGACGTTGTTTGCTTTGTGCGTGTACTTATTTTGTGTTTTAGGTGCATTATTTAAAAGCTGTAGAAACTCCTCAAAGAACTTGTTGCCATGTATGCAGATGATAGATAAATCATCAAAACATCTCATTCACAGCAAAGGTTATTGATTAAATGAAACTGATTTCAATACTCCCAGCAAACAAATTTGCATTATTAAAAACCATCATTGCTACAATTTGTCAAAGTTGTATTTTTTCAAGTATGTTTAAAAATTACATACACCAAAAATGTTCTGAAAAACTTTCATTTACCCCCTTTTTTTTGTAAAGCTAGCCACTGTCCTGATCCTAATAATCACTCTTAACTAACGTACACCTTATGTATTTTGCCCATTTTGACCTGTCTGTTTTAATGACACATTAGGTTTATAGATTACTTTCTATTCTCTGATTTTAGTGTCTAGACCCAAATAATGAAGAGAGAGACCTTTATAGAATTCCAAAGGTTTTCTTCTTGAGTAGCTTGTTTTCTTTGTCTTGTTGCTGTGTGTATCTTATTTTAGTACAGTTTTATAGCTATTGATTAAACTCAGTAATGTGATGTCTTTTAGGCTTCCCAGTGAATTGGATATGACTCAATTTGAATATGTTTGTGTGTGTGTGTGTGTATTGAAATGCTTCCATTTTGACCCCTTTTGATTCTTTGTATATAAAATATTTTAAACTTGCATAATTATTTCAGCCTAGGTGTATTGGTTATCAGATTGAATTACTAAATCACATTATCCTTACTAAGGCAATTCTCAGTTAACTTAAATATTTGTGTATTGAAATTATGATAGATAGGTTAGTTCCAAACTAGTGTAATTAAAATTAAAACATTAGTTATAATATTTTATACATTTTTGTATTTTTCTTCATTACTTCTTCAGGGTGTGCTAAGGATCAAGGTGATTGCTGGAAAGGAGCTTAAGAAGGCTGATGTTGGAATGTTTGGTTTGGGTTCTTCTGACCCTTATGCTGTTGTAAAAGGTGAAGTATTTACCTGTATTTTAAACCTGGTTCATTTTCCTAATTTCTACCAAATCTAAAATTGAAATTCTTGCACAGTTATGAACATATTTTAATTAGAAACTTTGAAATGCACATAATCAATAACTGTCAGAAAACATTGTAACTATGAACAGATATTAAATGTCTAATAAAGGTCACATTTCAAAATTGAAACACTTATAGAAATTAAAATTTTATATATGTTAATATTGTGTGTTTGTATTTACCTCTGGTGATGTCATGTCTTATCTGTTAAAACGCTATGAAGTTGTCAAATAATTAAGAATAACATTAGTGTTTTATCTTTGAAACTTGTCAGATTTGGATTTCTTTCCATTCAAACTTCTAAATGAGATAATGGGCAATTCTAGAATCCTCTTGAGAATAGAAACTGACTAAAAAAGTTACAACAGTGTGTCAGGTGCTATGTAAACTGTTTTTAAAGTAATACATGTATTTTGGGCTTCAGTGAATATTTTTTAACCTTCAATTCGGCCAAGTTCATAACCCCCAGAGTGATCATTAGAGTTGTCATGCTATAATTTTTAATATGTTTTATATATCTTCACAAAATTTGGCAAGCTTTCAATAAATATTACAAGTCTTTTGAACATAAAAAAACAGATTTTTGAATTAAGTTTCTTAACTAAAAATTGGTCCATGAATATATGGAGTCAGTGTTTACTACTTTGAGTGTAAAGTAGTTATGTTAAGATTGACAATACTTTTCTTCACTTGAGAATTGTCAGATTTCATTTGTTTCAAAATATATATATCAAATGTTTGTTGTTGTTTTTTTCTGTAAAACTTTACATTTTATCTATTATTTTCTTCTACTTTAACTGCATATGCATTCCATCAATTTGACCAACCTCGTCACCACCATAAAAATATACAAAATAAATCTAAATTACTCTTTGTTTTCTTGCTAGAATGTCTGGAGATTGTAACAAGAAACTACACTTGTTTATCCTAAATAGCTTAAAGCTCATAACAGTATACCTTTGTTTTATTGTCCTTTGACCCATGTCTAACTAATAATCCTGCCACACAAGTTCTAAATCACTTGATGAATGTGTAGCTCAAGTTACTGTATTGAATTACATAATGCATATGCTACTCATGTCCATACCTCGTGAAAAATTATTATTTTTCATTATCTTACATAATCTTACCTAATAAGTTTGCCATAATAATATCTATATTATGATGGGTAATTTATATTAAATCTCAGAGGGGTAGTAAGTAAATTAGACAAGACCTAGAGAAGAAATGTCACTATTTGGGGAGATTGAGGATTTTTAAAAGATTTCTTTATAAAATTAAGATCTTAAAACTTTTATTAAAATGTGATTATATTTTGATGCCACATTTATTCATATACAATGATAATAAAGTAGTTTAATTAAGATTTAAATATAACTTTCTTAAAAAGTCATGACATGTGTACTTTGAACTGTCAGTAGCAAGATGTTTCACAATTCTGGAAAAAATATTTTCAGTATATTACAGATGTTTTTGTTCATGTGTGTGTATATGCATGTGATTAGTTATTAAAGTTGGTGCTTAGTTTCCCTACTTGTGTTTCAACTTCTTTCTAATATAACTAGGTTTCCTGATGAATCAAGACTCTAACTTGCAAGTCACAGCAAAAGAACCCTGTGCAGAATTTCTAACATTCTTACTATTTTTAATGCTAACTTTTAAACTCTTCCAAAAGTGTTAGTATATGTTTGTTTTGATTAATTATGCACACATCATATTGAGATGTTTGAAATGGTGTGTTGTGTTGATAGAGTTTCGTACTCTGATGTATATTGGGATGCAAACCTTGTGAGGCATTTTACATGTTTCTGTATATATTCTGAAAGTGGTATGTTTGACTGTTCAGAGGAAGTACTCATTTGGTTGAATCGTGTTTCTATACCTGCAGTGAACATAGCACAGATAGTCCATTGTGTGGCTTTGTGCTTAACAGTAAACAAAAACCTTTAGGAAAAACTTTCAGACAGCAAAATAATATGCACAGTTGTAGTAAAATATATATATTATCATCACCTATCTATGATATATATAGGATGCCTAATATATATATAACAGTCATCTGAGGTGTGATTAGCATTGTTTTGTAACAGTGATCTTTCGTTGTCATAGTTATAATATTACAAATTCTGATTATTTTTTAATTGTTATGAGCCGTGTGATTTAATTGCTGTTATTAAAACTAATAAATAACTTAGTTTGATTCAGCAGAAATATTTTGTATTTAGGCCTACAGGCTTAAAATAGTATTAAACTAATATACGTTTGTTAGTTCTTAAAAACAACACTTTACAAGGATATTACAAGAAATTAGCATATAGTGCATTTTCCAAAGTTTGGTATGTAATTCCCGTGAAGTTGATGTATTAAGCTACATTTGTAATAATCTGTCCTTTTATTACAGAATTATAGCTTTTCAAATGCAATTTATGAAAATGAGTGGAACTGAAAAGGTCACTAGAACAAAAAGAAAAAAATAATGTTGAATCTCATCATTTGTATCAAAATCTAATTTTTCTTCTGGGACCTTTGAACTGCTTATACTGTTGCCACTTCCTGCTTTTTTCTTTAATGTTTTACTTTTGTCGTGCTTTTGTTTCATGTTTTATACTTTTTTTTCAATATTTTACCATGTTGCAAAAGTGATTTTATTTTATTGATATATTGTATCTGTATGAAATATTACATGTAATTATATGTTATTAGGGACAAGTGTTGTGTATTTTACGAATGTGAAATTCTTATCCACGTTTCTGCTGTTTTTATAATTGCTAATTTATGTCATGAACACAAATCCATTGAGAAAAAGGAGAGCTATCTACTGTTTTGGTGGTATGCAGTACTGCAACATCTGAAGTGATACAAGATATATGTAGATTTTCTAATTCATTGGAAACCCTAAGTTAAAATTATAACATATTTGTGTGGATAGAAATGGGTATCAGTTAGTTGTGGATCATGTTTTGACAGCTTGCAAGTACTTTTATATATAAAACTAAACAAGTTATAAGTTTCGATACGGTACATTACCTTCTCTCACACATATAGCTAGCTATTCTCATTCAGTGCTGCCCTCTATATGCAAACAGTTTTTTTGCATACCACAGGCCTTGAACTCCCATGTACTCCATGATCAATGTGGTTCAACTGCATCCAGCAGTTCCTGGAAGCTGATGTTTTGCCAAGCTTCTGTGTGGTTCTATCCAGAGGGTGATGAGGCAATCAACTTCTGTGCAGTGGGATCTGGAGGTTAGTTTTGGGCTCCAACTTCTGTGCGGTCCTATCCGGGGAATGATGTTGAGAATATTTCAAAATAAATATGCTCCACCTCCATGCAGTAGGTACCAAAGGTTGATGTTATGCCCAGCTTCTGTGCAGTTTTATTCGTAGGATGAGGTTACCTATATTTTCTTGAGTTGATCCACTTCTGTGTGGTGGAACCTGGAGGTTGGCACTGCACTCCAACTTCTGTGTGGTTCTATCCAGGGGATGATGTTGAGAATATTTCAAAATAAATATGCTCCACCTCCATGCAGTAGGTACCAAAGGTTGATGTTATGTCTAGCTTCTGTGCAGTTTTATTCATAGGATGAGGTTACCTATATTTTCTAGAGTTGATCCACTTCTGTGTGGTGGAACCTGGAGGTTGGCACTGCACTCCAACTTCTGTGTGGTTCTATCCAGGGGATGAGATTGCATATCTTTTACAGAAGCAATCCACTTCTGTGCAGATTTTGATGTTGTGCTCCAGCTTTTGTGTGGTCCTCTCCAGAGGAAGATGTTGCTTTGGAGTAAACCCATCCCATTGCATTTGCGATTGGGATCCCTCATCCTACCATCACCTGAGTGGTTTTAGATTGAAGCTGGACCAATCAACATAAATCCTCACACACGTTTTGGTTGTGTTACCTCATCCTAACTCAATTTTGTAGTCTTTCCTCATCATTTTCATCTCCGTGTGTTGGGTCCTGGAGGTTTAAGTTGCACTTACATGCACTTTGACTTTTGTGTGGTCCTATCTAGAGGATAATGTTATTTGGGGCAAAGGTTTTCCCTCTCACACTCCATGTCTGAGAGTTTTCACTACCTGAAGCTGATTTTGTGCAGTGGTATCACTGTCTAATTGAGTTTGGTTTGATGTGACCTGCCACATTGGCACATCTATTCATACCAACATTTAGATGATGGGTTTCTGAATGTGTGGGTGGTTGTGGATTTGCACACATGTGCCCCATTTCATAGATCGGTTAAAAGAGTATATAACTCCGTTCTACTCAACTTGAGGTGAAGATGGTGTGGACCCTCTTCCTATCATGGGTTGGAAATTGTAATTCCAATATGGCTTGGTTTTGAACTGGAATTGACAGCCACGTATGGTCCGTTGTACTCTAGCCACTCTACACCTTGCACTCTACATCCATTTTAGCTTTCCCTACATTCCTGTCTGTACATGGTTCTTCTAAAGTCTTTCATCATCGGAATTGTGATTCCTTTGTATCATGGTTCGATTAGGACCCACCTGTTTTTTCTCTTCCTTTTGTTTGTGCTCCTCCCACTTTCTGCCCATGTATGTGACACTTATTTCAACTCTGGAGGCAGAGTATACCTGGTACAGAATTGGTGCAGGAATCATGCTTCATCAGTGTTCTTCAGACACATTCAAAGGATATTTCTTTCTGTCCCTCGCACCAGTTCCTCCACCTATTCATTGTGGGATTCTAGCTATACATGTGAGTGGAGGTAATGTACCGTATCAGAAGTTGTTATTTTCCAATACTGAAAATATATTTCTGATAGGTAATTACCTCCTCTAACACTTCCCACCATTCTTCCTCACTGAAAACTGGTGCTTTCTTTTCTACCTGATCTGGAAGTGATAGTTTGATGGAATCGAAAGAGGGAATCACATGCATCAGGAGGGTGTCGCATGATGATTTACATGTGAGATGCAGTTGAACCATCTTGATTGTGGGGTACATGAGAGTTAAAGTCTTGTGACATGTAAAAAAACTGCACATAGAGGGTAACACTGAATGAGAATAGCTGGAAGTAAGTATCTATCGGAAATATGTTTTCAGTATAACAAAATAATAACATCACGTGTTATTGTGAGTAATAACTTAAGTAAACATAGAAATAACAGTTTTTTTAATCAAAGGATTACCTAATGAACATGTTATATAACATACACCATACATTACATGTGTCTACTAGAATTAGTTTTAAAAAAATGATTTTTTTGGCTGCCAGAACTTGACCCATTGTGCTATGTGTATTTAATAGAGCAACAATGGAGAATCTTATAGTGCTGTAAAGGTGTTATAAGAGTATTGGTATGGAGATGAAGCAACACAAGTTCAATCAGTTTCTACTCATGCGCAGTAGACCTTAAGTATGTTTTAACACGTCAAGATGTTTGGAATGATTGTTCTGCAGGACACATCGTAATTGGAAACAATGCACTAAGATTGCACCCGTCTCTTTGCAAAGTGGCACTGGCCTTGATAAACTGCATTCATGACCAACTGAAGGTATCCTTTAATACCATGGATCCTGAATCATGTTGATGAACATGGCCACTGACTCTGCTATACAAGATTTAAAGTATGGTTTAAAGGCCTCATAAAAGAGTTTAAGATATCTTAGGAGAAAGGACTCTCCATACTCTTGATCATAACATCAGAGCTTCTAGTAAGAGCTTGAAACAAAGAGAAAAGGAGTGGAGGGAAGAAGGAAAAGAATATGAAATTCCCAAAACCTCTCATCATACAGAAGCCAAGGAAACTTGAACACTGGCTGACAAACAAGCAAGACTTACCCACAGTTTAAAATGCAACAAAAACTGGAAAACTTGGCCTAGAACAGAGAATGAAAACTGTGTGAACATGTGGAATTGTATACATTTCAAATAGTAGTTTTAAACAATAAACATGCTCAAGGAAGTGTAATGTGTAATTTCTTGCAACTAAAATGTTATCACATAATAAACATGTAGTATAAAGTGTTTTTTGTTGGAGTTTTTTTGTTTTAGTAGAATAATAAACATATTCTCTGAGTACTTCCTTATTACATTAATATTAATAAATGAATAATTTTTCAGCTTTCAACACCCTGATATTGAGTCCCTCCCCTCTTTTTTTGTGGCCATCCTGTCTTGTGCCTGTATTCTAATGTGTATGTTGCAATTGGTTGAGGGCT
>NW_013670268.1:13194-17464 GCF_000517525.1 Limulus polyphemus
CTACTTGACTCCATACACAATTTTCTGTAAATTTCCTATGGATAAGGTCTTCTTTTGATAGTTTGATATGTGGTAAGTTCATGCAAATTTCATACTTGTCATCACTTCCTTGCTTGATATTTCTGTACTTTTTTGACATTTTGGGTACATTCTTCTCAAAGTATCCACAGTGGAATTACTGTTCTCAGAAAACCAGGTATCATCATTGCCAGCATGTTTATCTAAATTCCACAGGTCTGTGTAATACAATATTTCCTGCATGTCTTAAGACCCAACTTTGTTCTTGTAGAAAAGAAAAAAATAATATTTCACAAAATATTTGAACATTAATGCAAAATTGCAAGTAGATCCAAACTCATTCTTTGCACCTTTTTTATCCCAGTTCTTATCTAAATCATGGCCTTAAATTATTACACTGGTGTTTAACAAGCTTTGTTCTTTCAGTTGGTTCTCAAGAGTTCAGGACCTCTGTGGTGGAGAATAGCATTAACCCTCAATGGAATTATTATTGTGAGGTAAGTTTAAGCTGTTTGGAGTGGATTTAACCATTTTCAGTTTGTTATCTAATGTTTTTTAGGACAGAAAATTATGTTTGATCGCTTCCCTTCAAATAAAAGTAAAAATTGTGTTTAAATGTATGTTTCATTAAAATTTATTTTGGATAAAGTAATAAAAAAAATCTAAACTTTTTTACCCTAAATTAGATTGTTTTCCCTCATCACAATTGTAATTTTTATTTGGGCAGTAGAAATACTTAAACTTTCTGTTTGCATAGATAAAACTTTTCAACATACAAAACAAAGCTGCAAGTCTGTGGTCTTTGTACAATATTTTTGCATATTTCTTGCTTAAATAATTTGAAAAAAATGAATTTTTATAGCTGTCTTTACTGGAATCTAGTCTGTGTTTTCCAAATTTTAAATGTGTGTTCTCATTTTGGTATCTTCAGAATACAGCACAAAGAAATCAGAGGCCTTTATCTTACTGAACCTCACAATATTCTTGTTAAATTCAGTAAAATCACCCATTTCCCTTTTCTCAAGAGAAAATATTTAATAGACCTTAACCTATCACTTTAAGATAACCCTACTATTTCCAGAATCATCCTTGTAGCCATACTCTGAACCCCTTCCAATAAGTCAGTATCCTTTCTTAGAAAAGGAAGATCATGCATAGGATTAATATAGACAAGTCATGCATTTACTTATTTTATGGTTATGTAGATAACAACTTGGCTAAAATTACTACAGCTTCATCTTAACAGTATTGATTTTTTTTTCACCTCCCAGAGTGTGCATGTGTACTTTTATAATTGTTGTTTTTGATCAAGTTAAATGTCTTTGATAAATCTCATTGAAATTATATTATTACACAAAAAAATAGCTTTCTGTTAAGTACAATTTTAGACTGAATTCCTTTATCAATTTAGTAAATTCATTATAAGTCAGCCCAACATGTCCAGGTGGTTAGGGCGCTTGACTCGCAATCTGAGGGTTGCGGATTCGATTCCCTGTCACACCAAACATGCTCGCCCTTTCAGCCGTGGGAGCGTTATAATGTGACAGTCAATCCCACTCTTCGTTGGTAAAAGAGTTGGCGGTGGATGGTGATGACTAGCTGCCTTCCCTCTAGCCTTACACTGCTAAATTAGGGACGGCTAGTTGGAGTATCGAACATAAGAAGTATAGTTTAATTGGCCATTTTTATGTCACTTAAATAAATGAAATTTTATATGAGCTCAATAGTGTTTAATTAAATCACCTTATATTGATTTATTCAACTTAATGTTTATGAGTGATACAATTTCATTAATAGCTAACCAGATGTAGAATATGTAAAATAGTCTTTATAACTTATGCAGTCATTTAATACATGTATAATTTGAATAATAATTTTGTGCTGTTAAGTTCATTTGATCATATAACCAACATTTAGTGCCAGATAGGCAAACATGTGTCAGTCATTTGAACTGCTACATCCTCTTGCATGAAATATACAGTTTCTACACAGTAATAGAGTTCTTGTTTCAGTGGAACTTTAGGCAGAGTAGACATAGTGGGTTTGAAAACTGCTTCCATACGGAGACCTACAGTGAGCTGAAGAAGGCCTAAATATAGAAGCAAAAAAACGTCGTCATCTTTTCTTTCAACAGGCAGTTACAGTCAATTAAAGTTTTCAAACCTACAATAATAGAGTACCAACAAAAAAAAAGTTATTCTAATAATCTTTTATCAAATTTTTTGTTTATCAAAATTAAGTTGCATACAATATTTTTCATGTGTGCAGTTTAGATTGTGGAAATAATTCTCATTTCATAATCCAGATATTCAAACAGCAGTAAATTATTATAGGTAGTCTGTTTTTCTAGTAGATGTGTGGTGAAACTGATAGTGAAAGACTATTCATGGTTTATATTTAACATTTTGTTGTATTTCTGTTAAAATGTCCCACCTTGGTCTGAAGAAACGTTTTCAAACCTTTATTAAGTCTGTTTATTTGCACTTCTTATACTTGTTCTTTTCACCAAGATGACCAGATATCTTGTATAAAACCTTGGTGCGGTACTATCCTGTGTTAGTTGATTTTTCTACATAAGAGATTATTATGTAAACTCTATTGCACACCCCAGTGTATTTCATTAAAATGTTTTGTTTCTTGCATGTTGGATGTGCATTATTATATTATTTCTTTTTTAGGCTGTAGTTGACCAAGTAGAAGGCCAGTCGGTGCTCGTAGATATTATGGACAAGGACCCGAGTTCTAAAGATGATTTTCTTGGAAGGTGTGTTTGATAACTTTTGCAAAGACGTTGAGTTCTTAAAGTTTTATTCTAATATATATGTTTCATTTAAATGAGAGTAGTAGTTTATTTTTTTTAAATATAAAACTTTTTAGTCCACCAGGTCATTTTAACTTTCAAGTTGAGTGGGCTTAAAAAATATGAAGGCTTTCTAAAAACTGTGAATATGAATCATACATGTAAAAAAAAAGAAAATGATTCTCAAAAGAAAAAAATAGTTGCAAGAACAGAACAAATTATTTAGTATTAAAGTCTAAAGTTGGTCAAATATTAGATATTCAATCTGAATGAAAAAAAAACTGAGACTAGGGGGTATTGAAACCCACAGTATTTCATACCCGACCAATGCTTTAATGAATTAGACTACCATGTTTCAAGTTTCAGCTTTCATTCCATTGGTTTATGAGGAAGGAATTTGGTAGGATTGTTGGGCCGTCCTTAGTTTCTTTCTTCTTCAGATTCATTTTTAACATCATAGGATTTTGTATAACCCTGAATATTTCTGTAGTAACATTAGATAAGTGCTCTTCTTATGCTTCAGTCTTGCATTATGCTCATTTTGAAGTTTTCCCCATGGGAATTTAGAGCAAAATACATCACTCTTGTAGAATTATTTTAAGAATTACATTCAGGAAGCATTTTCAGTTACATTAAAATTGAAATATAAATGGTCTTTTGATATATCATGTAAAAGTTAAAATATTTGGGTAAGGTTATAAAGAAAAATGTTCAATATATTAAGAATTACTATTGCATGATGATACATGAGATACGAAATGTGTTTATGATTTGTTCTTTGAACTTGATTTGCTAAGTTGATGGATAATCATGTTCAAAATGTACAGTCGGATTATTCTACATCCAAATTATTGGGCTATAACTAAACTGTTTTTAAGACTTAAAAACTTAATCTACTAACACTCTCATTCATTGGCAGCTTTCATTAGTGCTCTTGCCTCTTCTTAGTCAGTACTGATACTGTCTAGTGGTCAAAACATTGTACTTTTTCTAATATAAAACTTTTCAAACTGTTTGGTGGGAAAACTCATCCTTGTATGAGAAAAGTTAAATGTGGTATATAAAAAAATAAAAATAAAATCATCAGGTGAACTTCTAAGCTATTAGTCAAGGGCTCAGAAAAAGTCCTGTGGGATGTTTCTGGTTGGAAGCATAAGACTTGTATAAAATTCTTTGGGCTAATCTTAGTTTCAGAAAATTTATCTCCTTTAACCCTATCACCATGAGTATCCTTTACTGTACATGACACAAGGTTTTAGTCTGTTACATTTAAAACTTTATTAAACTACTTTTTGTTTATGTAATACTAATTAAAATAGCATAAAATCTTAGCTAATAATCCATATTTTAATAGAAAATAAGTTTTAAGTTCTTAATTCTACAAGTCAAGAATTTGTCTACTTTGTGCATGTTATTAGTTTATATTCTTTGGTGCATTATTTAATTAAATAA
>NW_013670268.1:18445-35652 GCF_000517525.1 Limulus polyphemus
CATGTTATTAGTTTATATTCTTTGGTGCATTATTTAATTAAATAAAAATTAAGTGCATTACTATCATTAGTTTAAAAAATTAGGGTTAACTCACTTCGACAAATGACAGCAAGAAAAAAAAGATTGGCGAAGTATTTTATTTCTTGTTTTTCATGTTTATTCTTTATGTCTAATTATAAAAGTAACTAAAATGTAGAAATAGGGATCCTTTTAGGTTAGTTAAGATTATATTAGGTAAAATAAATAATAATAATATTATAATAAAATTGTTTCATGAGGCGCACATGCGAGCAGCAGCAGTAGTTCATGGGTAATGTAATTTGTTAGCGCAACGTGAGATGTATGTTCTCCGGGTGATTTACAACTTATAATGACACGGATAGTAGTTAGACACGGTTCAAAGGGCAATAAAATTTAATTATAAATAGATGTATGCTGTTACATAAATAGAGCTACTTAGGATAAATGAATGTAATTTCATGTTAGAATTTGAAGTCTTTCTAGAAAGAATAAAAAAGGGTAATTTAGGTTTATTTAGATTTTTTTTGGTGGTTACAAGGTCAGTTGAATTGACCGATTCTATTTTGAGATAGGGTGGAGAAAATAACAGATAAACTATAAAGTTTTACTGAAAAAAACAAAAATGTTTGAAATGCATTTAGGAGGTTTTAGGGATTACACGAAAGGAATTTGAGATTATTGATCCATGCCGAAGATATACCCCAGAATATTACATCTTTCACCTCATTCATAACACAAATATATTTTGAAACATATACAACTATATTTAACAAAGACGAAGATTTTCTGTTGTTGTTTTTTCTAATTACATCATGGTGTATGGTGTAGTGCAGAAATGTTTAACAGACAGTACTGACTATAAATATATATTGGTCCTAGATTTGTGGAAAATTTACATCCCTAATATAGATAGCTTGTACTTTTGGCAATTATTTACCTGAATGATACCCAGCAAGTTTGAGAGGATCCCCAAATTTTACTGTGCATAGAATAGGGTCTGAGAGAGCAAATTTTTTTTAAAACCCTGATGCAAACCCTGATGTATTTTATCATTTTAGAGAATGTTAAGTCAACCTTTCTCAATTTTAAACATCTGTATTACAATAGTTTATTAAGTAAAGTTAATTGAATAATTAAAAATACTTTACAAATTAAAAAAATTGACTAAAGTTTCATGTTGCTGATCTATATAATTTTTCATTTGTGGGGTCTACATTTTTATATTATGTTGCTGAGTTTTACAAATCGTGTGCCATAATAATTTTGAATTGTTAAAAATGGGAGTTTTTAAAATTATTGTATGTATAAAATAACCTTAACCTTTTTGCATTATGTTATGTGTGTTAATTGGGGATTTATTAAATAGGCATTCACAGACAATAAGTAACACACTGTCAAACGTGAAAGGAAAAACAGTTTCTAAAAATGATAAATACAATGCTTATTTGTGAGAGGTGAAATAAATATTGAGTAAAGACGATAAAATAAAATGGTAGTATTGGGTATAGACCTAGTAATGTTGGTGGATATATGCTAATATAAGCCTTTTCCAAATGTAATACCTGCACGGTGCAAGGATATTCATTTGCATTATTTCTGCTTTTGCAAGTTTATTCATACATTTCACAGTTTGAAAAGCTTTTGACATTTTATATATTATAAAATCATGTTTGTGCAAGTGTTAATACTGAATCTCATAATTTTTATAGAATGAGCCTCAACATTTCTACTTTACTTGCTGAAGGAAAGAGCTGTGCTGTGAGTTTCTAGATTTTTTTTAGTAAAACTTTTATTTCATGATACTGAAGTCAGTTTTCAATGAGTGTACTTTTCTGGTCAGTTCTTTACATCATATGTTGTAACAGTTTAAAATATGCAATTACTCTATATGATGTAGTACGTGGACCCTATTGGTAGTAAATGGTGTAAATACAAATTGGTAATTTGAGGGTTTAGTTGTTGCTATGTGAAATATCAAAGGATTATATTGTGATGGAATGTTCAATGAAATCAAATTAATTCTGAATAACTCTCACAATGGATTCTTGATTACACTCATTCCATCTTCAGTAAAATCTGAAAATTGTGTTATAAAGATGTTAACTTAAACTATAATATCATTAATCACTAGTTTACCTAGTTATTAAGAAAAGAAAACGAATAATATTTGTTGACAAACTTGATAACATTAACTCCTTAAACCAGAGTAGATGCTGCTAGCATCTGCTCAAAAATCCCAATTTAGCCATTGGACGGCGATAGCGTCTGTTAACATTTACATCTCTTTGGCTGAAACTAATCCAAACCATATTATTATCCATCTTTTATATAAATAGACTGGAAATTTTGTAATTTATGGGTATAATTATTAGGACATCATGAAAACTATTTTGGCAGAACCAGCAAAAAATGAAGGGTTTAAAAAGTTGATCGTAACTATGAATTCACGGTAGTAACTGTTAATAGACTTAAAGTTTACCAAGTGTTTCTACTTGACCCATGTGTAATCGTTATTTGAACTTTGTTAATACAATCGGTATTTTAAACTTCTAAACATTGTATTAAAGCAATTTTATGAATATAGTTCATTATATTTGATAAATTTAATGGAAGTGTTTGAATCATTACATAATTTAATATAAAAAGCAACATGTAATGGTATTAATTAATTTTTGTGTTTTATATAGTGGCATCACCTCCAAGATACTAAGACAGGGAAAATAAATTTGGACATAACATGGGTGGCTTTGAGTGATGATCCAGAACATTTGCCTGCTGTAAGAGTGTTCAGTTTTGTTTTTGTACTAAAGATGATCATGAAAACAGAGAAATGGGAAAAACATAGAAAAGTTTTATTACATAAATTGTCACTAAATGTTGTCTTTCTCTAGCAGCCATTTTAACTTATTCCAACTAATTTTGAATCTACAAACTGGAATTTCAGAGTTTCATTTTTTTATGTTTTTAGAGAAAATATTAATTGAAAAAAAACTTATTAACAATTACAATTTTTATCTATTTTTAGGAAATGATGTACATAAAGAGTTTGTCCTCTAAAACTCCTCTTTCATCTTCATTGTTGCTTGTATTTGTTGACTCTGCTAAACATCTTCCTGTAAGTATAATTTTTTTATTTATTTTACTTTGTTATAATCATGCTGGATCTCAGCTGATGGGGTGCTGTACTGAAAGTGTAGAAAATTGATTGTAAATAGTCACTCTTATAACCCCACTCAGTCAATTACAAACACTGATACATTTAAGAATTCTTAATCTACCCCAATGGTAAATGATGTATTGTAGTAATCATTAGTCAAAAACAATTATCTGCACCTACAGAAGCTGAAATGTCAAAATACTAAATAATAAATCTGTTTTTGGAGGATTTGAAATGTCGCTCTAGTTTCAAGCTAAAAATTTAATATTACAATGTATGTATTTAATCATTCTTTTGAATTTATGATCCATTTTATACACTAGAAACCTGGAGAATGATACCACTTTTAAGGAACATGATAAATGGTTCAATGTTGTAGGCTTTACTGAAAAATAAATACTGGTGACATTTAAAATACAACACATAGCATACTTAATGTTGAATTTAGTAGCAACAGATATTAACATGTGAAGGGTAACATGATTTAAATACATAACTAAGTCAAATCTCACTCCTCAGATTGACGAGAGTTGATGGTATGTGGTGTTGACTAGCTATTTTCCCTTTAGGCTATCACTTCAAAACTAGGGATGGCTAGTGCAGATAACCCTTGTGCAACATACAAATAAACAAGTGTTTCTAACTTACTTATTTCTTTAAAAAAGTGTCTGGTAACATCTTTTTTTTTTAAGTTTAAAAACCTACTAATGGTTTGCTTACAATAACTTGTTAAGAGTTTTTTAATCTTACCTTGGTACTTCTTCAGTTAAAACAGCTAGAATTACACAATAAAAGTAAAACATAAAAAGTAGCGAAATGGAATTTTTTGTTTTGAATTTTAAAAAAAGGCTGAAATTATACCTAATATTAAAAATGTTACTTTTTACTAGTAATAAAAAAATTGTAAGTATTTATTTGCTTAATAATAATATGACAAAGGGTCTGTTATTTTAATTAGGATGTCTATCCAAGCATTTGTCTGTTTCCCATTTATGGCAGACACTTCCCTCACTGTGTTTGAAAAGCTGCTCATGCAAGCAAAACTCAACATTCACTATTGAAATGATGGGAGAACAGGCATGAACAATGTTGATGCTAAATTTGATTTTGCAAGCAAGATATTTTACACTAAAGTGTTAGGAATTAATCACACTATCATTCACATTTCAAAATTTGACATAATAAATAATAAAAATGTATATTTACCATATGTTATTGTTGAGTGGCTCTTAGCATGACTGAAATGTTCAACAATTATTTTTCATGGTGGTCAGTATAAGTAACTCAGAGCTAAAGCTCTGAGTGAAACGAAGATTACAACACAATTAACTTTTCTAAAGTCCATGAAATAATTAAAATTGATAGATCAACTTAATCTTTTTTTCATCACTGGGGACGGGCACTTTTGCTAGTTTAACTTAAAATTTTCCTGTCCCTGTGGATGGGCATATTTGTTTGTTATTCATAGATGGTATTAATATTTATCCATCCCTCATTGGGTCAGCAGTAAGTTTATAGACTTACAAAAGCAAAATCCAGGGTTCAGTTCTCCATGGTGGACATATTTCAGATAGCCTATTGTTTAGCTTTATACTAAAGCAAGCAAACAAACTAATATTTATACAAAATATTTCTTAAGCACATGCATCATTTGTTTAATTTTCAAATAAATTGTATTGTTATTATTTGAATACATTGTTCTTATACCAACCAAGTAGAACCTATGTTATAATCTGCTATTGTTGAGGCCCAATATCTAATTTTCTAATGATTATTAAGCTCAGCATTCTAGCCAGAATTCAACTAATACAATTTCTTGAGTTCAGAAATAAAAGATAAATAAAATTTTGATTTTCCATTATTTCATTTTACTAAGCCTAAAAGTTTTATTTCTTCTGTTCCTCAGAATGCTTCACAAGCTGCATCGGAACCCAGTCCTTTGGTAGAACTGACTGTTGGAGCAAATAAGGTTTGCACATCTGTGAAGCCAAATACCAATGATCCTGTATGGGAGGAGAATTTCCATTTTCTTATGGCTAATCCTGAAAATGAAGAGGTGGTCATTGAGGTATGTGTGTGTGCATATAATGTTGTTTATTATTTATTTTTATAATTATACTTCAGTGGCTCACAACACATCAAGAAACATTAAACATATATAAAATATTTGTGTTGTCTTACTTATACATTTATGACTGTAATTGCTGTATTTTTCTCTCACAACTAAGTCATTTCTTCTGGTTCAAACTTAATGATTGAAAAGAAAAACAACCAGTTCAAAATCGGAAGATGAAATTATCTGCTGACACTTTCCTTCAGGAAATTTTTTCCTGCATATTATACAATCTGTTCAAGAATATTTCTTTAGTAACTTGCTGACTGGTTACATACTATTTGAGATTAAATCTTTATGTACACTTCATTTATAAATTTTCATCACAAATGTTCTGTTGCTCAGTAAACTTCTGTTTTGTGAAATTCCATCATTACTTTACTGTTACATATGAAAATTATTAAGCTGATATTAATGATAATTAACTTGAGTTAGTATGATGAGCAGTATTTGCTAATACAGAAAAAGGTATCTTATTTTAGTTTCTAATGTTAAAACTTATCAGTATGTTAACCAATTAATTTGCAATATTATCTTTGAAAACAAAAAAGCAGTCACAAATTCCAGGAACATCAGTTTTGATCAAAGTTGACAATAACTTATTTAACAGTATCAGCAAAAGAAAATCACCCACGAGGATAAAACCATCTAAACAGCTTCCCAACTTCCGCTGACATTGCCCAATGTTACAGAGTTAAAATATGGATTTATAGCTACATTTTTATGCGATACTAATAAGATTTTATTGTGAGCACATTCAAAGCTTGAATAGCGAGTTATGGGAGAATTGGGTGTTATTTTGGACAACAGCTGAAAAAAAACAACAAATTCAGCTTAAGGTTTATGTATGCATATTGTTATGACAAAATACAAAATGACTCAAAATCTGTTAAAGGTCTTGTAAATATTTTTTTAATTAGATTTGCAGCCCAAAATACACAATTCCTGAACAGTCACAACATGAACTTGTATTAAAATTTCAGTGTTTCTACTTTTTGTGTTTTTTGTTCTGAAGACAGCAATTTATAGGTCTCCTTGTATTTATTAAAATGAAACACTGATAACTACAAACAATGTCCCATAAGTATCACACTTTTTCTGGCTTTCTAACTAAAACCATTACAAATTTATCTAATAGTTGATGTGTTTCCTGAGGGAATCAAGCTTGTACTGAAAATAAAATTTTGAAAATTCTCTGTACAAGAAACAACATAATATATTACATCATTTAATAGATGAAAACCTTGGCTTTCTATTGGTTTTAAATAATATAGTACTGAATGTCAGAGAGAACAATTTGCAATTTCTGAAAGACAGGATATAACAAATAAGCATGGGAAGAGAGGTCTGATTTTCTATTCTATTGCTCTGTAACCAAATGTGATTGAAGGCTATGAAAGGCTATGCTTTGCCTGAGTGATGACAACATTATAATGAGTAATATACGTTAAATTTCATACTTTTTGGAGGGGTGGTAAATAAATTAGAGAAGAGGGGATGTCTAGAGAGAAAATGTCACAATTCTCACACTACGGGAAATTCAAGAGTTTTTTTAATATTGCCTTATAAAAATTAAGAACTGAAAACTTATATACTACTTTTATGCATGTTATTATTCAGTGTTCTTTGGCACTTTATTTAATCAAATAAAAAATTATTTAGTGCAGTACTACCATTAGTATAGAAAAAGTAGGGTTAAGTGTCATCAACAGCAAAAAAAAAAAAGGCCCAGGTAAGTACTTTATTTCTTGTTTTTTGTGTGTATTCTTTACTTATTATTATAGAAGTAACTAAAAATAAAATGTAAAAATATTATTTGCACACACATCATTGGCTTCAAAGTAAGTCTGCTATGTGATTAAAGCAAATGAAATCCTCATATTTGCTGTGCTGATTATGGTATTTTCGATTTATTTATTTTTTAATCCATTGTCAGAATTTAAGGAGTACTGTTATTTATGCTCCTTGGACAAAGTTAAGTAGTGTGAAGGATCACGATCACACTCCTTAAAAATGAACCTCTGAGTTATCCAGAAACTTTCCTGTGTCCTCAAAAATCTTGACCTTGTAAAGAAGCATGAATGTGCATGTACCAGCTGTCTCCAGTTCACCCTGTAACAAAAAAAAAAAAAACCTTTAAAAGTGAGAGTTAAAAATCTGATGCATTATTAAGTGAAGTGATAAGGAACAGGTAGTTTGCTGTAGACCACACTACGATGAAAACTTTCCAACTTGATAAATAGAATGTGAAGAATTTTTTTTTGTCTTTATGGTTGTAGTAGATTTCTTTTATGATGGGAAAGTTAAATTTCTCAAAGTTCAGCAAAGGTGGACACTAGTTACTAGTAGTAAAACGTATTGATGCCAGTTATGTGAGATGAAATTCCTGCTTTCTATGGTTATGATGCCAAAAAGGTACGGTTACATCAAGTTACACCTTTCAAGTTGACAACAGCATTTTTACCAACCATGAGGAAGGAAACCACTTTTAATGCCGTTCTCATCTCTGTGACACCTATGAAATCAGTTGACTGTACACCTAGGAATTTCTGTGTATTTGGCTTGCTTAAACATGGTATTGAAAGCTGATGTCCACATACAGTGGAGGCTCTATGGAAAGTTTGTCAAGATATATAGTCTAACATTGATTATGTGTTGTGAGAGCTTGTTAATATGAACACTGCAGTGTTAGACAATACTGTGTAATTATGACCATCAGACTGAGCACAATTAACAGTTGAGGGGATTGTGCCAAAGTCAGCACAGGACCTGTAACATTGTTTTTATAACGTGTGATTAACCCTCCATAAGATATCCACCCCATTTTATATATTATACATTGATTCTGAATGACATACTGGATGACATAAATTAGGGAACAACAAATTGTTGGCAAAGAAATTAAAAGTAACTAAATTAAGATATGCAAATTACTAATAATTTAAATGTAAAATCCTAACTGTGAACATGGAACTTGCCCCACAGTAGTTCCCTGACTTGTTATACCTTCTGATTTAGAAGTACCTCTAGCAACACTAACATCATGGCTCATAAGTATTGGAGATCTCAGCATGTTTGTAAACTTTAACGGCAAATATTTCCATCCTGAGTGGGCAACATTGCCATATAATTGCTGCTAAACCCAGTATAAGTCTGAGTGTGTTTCTTGGTAATGTTTTTACTCATTCACTCACCAAGGTGGTTACTTCTAGCTGACTCAGCTTTTCTGCTGGGTGATATAGGCATGATATCTACCCCAAGTCTGATCCCAGATGAGGTTTATGATATTAATATCTGGAAAAATAATGGCCAGTCCATTTTTACCATAGTTACATGTTTAAGGGATGCATTAATTGTGTGTTCAAAATGGGGATGAACGTTATTGGGCATTAAATTAAGTTTACAAGAACCAGCAAAAGACCTGATATTGTTTGCCAGGATATTGTTCTTATTATGCACAGTATTCAGAGTACGATTTCCAGTGATGTACAGATCATTAATTTCATCAGAGTAAATGCCTTCTCACACCAGCAAAGGGACCCCTCAGAACTTGTCATTAGTCATCTAATATTGTGTACTAGTTCCTTATTCACAGCGTGAGGGGAGAGAGGGTAATTTTCTTTTCAGAAGATAAAGTTCACTTTCACTAATAGTTCACCACAAGTGATAATTTTGGTATTTACAAGATCTATGTAAGTATTTTGTTGATCCCCAATTTATTTTTTATTCTCTGTATATATTTTTATACTAAATATGCATATTCTCGATGAATATAGAAGCCTATGTATAATCATACCATAGTTTTTATAGATTTTTTTTCCCATTAATGGTTATAGTTGAATATGAACTTTTCTCAAAATATTTACTTTTTAGGTGAAAGATGGAAAATCTGAAAAATCTTTAGGTCATTGTGTTATTCCAACAAATTTCTTGTTGAAAGAAAAGGGGCTACAGCTTGACCAGCCATTTTTTCTGAAGGATTCTGGTTCAGAGTCCCAAATTATATTAATGTTGCAACTCAAGGTAAAGATTTTTATTTCCATGTAAATTTGAAGTATTGCTGAAGCTTAAACAACAACACAAGTACAAGTATTCACGGAACTCTTTAACCTGGTGTAACATTTTGATAGAAAGGCAAAGGAAATCCACTAGATATCTGCATAAAGACATAAATTTGATATATATTTGAGAAATGCTGATGAAAGTAGCTTAGCCGTAATATGTTTTTATTTGTCCTATAATATTTATCTTAGTAGCTTTTATTTTGCAACTTCTTGTGTTAAAAAAAAAACCTCACCAGGAAACCTGGAAGATAGACATTTACAAATAATGTTGACTGTAAGATTATTTAGTAGTCTGTTAATTAACATAAAACTTCTTGAAAACGTTTATAATGGTTTATAATGACAATTTTCTGCATTCTGCACTAAAATGATATGAAGCATGGAACCTAAAACTATGTCAGATATTCAGATAAGAAATAGGAAAAGTATAATATACTCTTCCAAGTAAGAAGGTAAATTTCTGACATTGTATTGACTTTTCTTCTGACTTCCAGATTGTTTATTTAGTGAGATGGAAGAACGGTTATATTTTATTCATGTTATTAATAAGTAAACAGTACCAGATAAAAAATGTTTGAAAAAAAATAAAATAATTATATTTCTAATAAACAAAATATGGATTTATATTTTCACTGAATTTATTTCATTATCATGTTTACATAATTCTGCTATTCCTAAATGTGAAAATAATCTGATTAGTTATTTTTTTTACATAAAGCTGTCACGGTTCTTTCAGTATATGAAAACACATTTAAAAGCAGAAAAACAGCTTTTAAAAGAGTGACTGTTTTCAGTGGTTAGCTTACTATTGCAAGAAGTTGTACTGATATTTTGTGAGGGATGTTCAGAAAGAAACATCCTTTTTCCCATAAGCCAACTGTATCAGGTTATGACCAGTAATGTTTCTCAACTTAGTCCCAGTTCAATAACATATGCCTTCCATCAACTGCTTATAAGTGAATTCTACATATACTATATCTGATAGAACTAAAAAGAAGCCCCAGATTCTGGCTCTTAACTTTCCATTCCTTTGTAGTCATTAATACAATACAAGATTTGACATTATCATGATGCAGAAGAACATTTTTCATTTTGGTGCTGTTGAGGATAATCAAGGAGTTGTTATACCCAGCTGTCGCATCAGATATATTGCAACTTATCATGAAGACATATCAGTGGTGTACATACTGCCATAGCAGCCATTGTTTTGCTATGGGACCTAGGAGCCAAGAGGTCCTGGGCCAGGAGAAAGGTAGTAAAAAGATAAAAAAAAATTCTTGCTTTACAAATACACAAATAATCCACAGTTACCAATTAGTCAAAATACAACAGAGATTCAGCATCGATAGGACTGTTGGAGTTTGGTTGCTAAGGGACTTTGTTTTGTACCACAGACTAACTTATACGTACTTTAAACTCCCACTGAACCCCATTTAAAGCCCTATTTACTAGAGACATCTGGTAGATGGAATTGGGCTGCTATTGTGACATGTAACCAAACCGTGATACATTGTGTCTGGGAAACTCCACACACACTGTATTATGCATTGTTTTATGATATACACAGATTCTGAATATATCTTTACGTTGTAAAATGAAGTTAAAGCACAAATGAAACATAATACAAGTGCTTCATGTTGTTAAAGAAAAGTATATTGTTAGGAAAACATGATGATAATGAATGACGTAAAGGACATACATGTATCTATGCATTGTTAGCTATTGTTTTATCAGATCCATTTGCTTCACTATGAGATAGTATGTTTATCATAACAATTGTAACAAATTTACCATAACAGTACAACTTGTGTACATTGGGATAAACAATACAATATATACAAGGTAACTTTAAATGTCAAATGGCAATGTGTACTGTCAGTTAAGTTTCGTTCTGTAAAATCCGTCTACAATAATAAATCTTCCTTTCGTTTTTTGCTACATAATCTGACAAGAAAACTGCAAAAACAAATAAATGATGCTTAACCATTATCTTTTTAGATCAGTATGTCACTCTGTATTTAAAACTATTACGTATACACAAGTTTGTGCATTTTCTATTATTCTTACAATTATCATTAATATGATTAAAATTTTAATAACCATAATTATATATTAAGATACATTGTATCAAAATAATTCATGTTGTTTTTTTTCACTTTATATATACATTTCATGATATATCTACAAGTAATTCAACAAGGAACACATGCTACACTGTTGGCACTAAATCATATCCTAACAGAACCTGTGATATGCGACATCTTTAACTCTTTTGGATTAGTTGTTGGAATTTATAGCACAACATTCAAAACCCCTAGATTAGGAAGTTGCTTTTGATTTCAATTGACTAATCTTTAAGTACCCTTGAGTTTTGGGGACCATTGTACATGATAATGTATACCTAGTGTCACAATATGAAAGACTATTATTGGTTTGTTGTGTTGTATGATTATATCATGTTATATTATTTCAGTTATTTTTTAATTTTGATGTTGTATCTTTCGTTTGTGACTTGTTGTCGAGAGTATAGAATGAAAGTAAAGAGGTGGTGGCGAAACAAAGATGAGATGAGAGATATAAAGTAGGCCAGCAGAGCATAAAGAATCAGAAGATCACAGAAAAGCTATGGGCAAGACAGGGTTTATGACTGCTGATGTATTTGTGTATATTTAATTCAGAATATATATGTTGATTTGAAATAAGTGTAGTGCATGCCATTCATTCATGATTACGTTTACCGTCAACAAGTCACAGACACCTACTGTAGAAGAATCCACAAAAACAATACCTGTCACAGAAAAGCTATGGGCAAGACAGGGTTTATGACTGTGCTGATGTATTTGTGTATATTTAATTCAGAATATATATGTTGAGTTGAAACAAGTGTAGTGCACGCTGTTCATTCATCATTACGTTTACCGTCAACAAGTCACAGACACCTACTGTAGAAGAATCCACAAAAACAAAACCTGTCACCTAGTATGGTCATAACTTATCAGTTCGCTAACTTAGAATGCAGGGTAATAAACTGTAAAACTAATGATGGCCTAAGTTTCTTAATTTGTTGATCACACACACACACATCTGATATAGACATGAAAGTGGGAAAGCTGCTGCTCCACTCCAATCACATTATGACAGCACTAGTCAGTGAAAATGCAGGAAACGGAGTTTAAAGTCTGTATATCCAAGTCTGTGCTCGTACACACAGTTATGGTGGAAGTTTTTCTCAAAACTTGAAACAGGCAGACAAAATGTCTTGGAGTCAATATCACCACCAAAGTGGAGCACCAAAAAAAGAAAAAAAGAAGATTTATAAAAACAGAAACATTCCAAAATTGATTGTTTTTTTAAACATGGCAATGTCGAAACGGAGAAAGAAGTGAGAGATACAGAACATTTTGAGTCTAGCACAAGCTGTGAAAATAATGAAGTAGGCCTACTATAAACACACAATGAGGAGCAAGCAGCACTTGAAAAAGAAGTACAAAATGAGGGCACCGAAGTTGCAATTGATTATTTTCATGATGGGAAATATCCAACAGATGGGGCTAATTTTCTTGTTAATATTAATGATCACCAAGTGAAGTGGTTTTATAATAGACCATGGATTGTGCCGACCAGTTAGTGTTTCTCATCACACAACAAAAGCAGGTGTCTGATTACAAATAACATGGCTATGTTGTTCACCCAAACTTGATTTGTTATATTGTAAACCTTGCTGTTTAGTTGGTGATGTAGCAAATTAGGGTTTGAGCCTGTTTGGGCTAAAGGAATCTGTAGTTGGATAGGGTTGTCAATAAAAATAAGAGACACATGAAACTTGTGAAACACATAAAGATGCTCACAGTGAAGCAGAAATCCAGCAAGAAATGAACTTTTAGAGACAAGTTCTGAAGCAAGTTGTTAATGTAATGCTAATTTATCTTTGTGTGGCCTGCCTTTCAAAGGACACAGCGAGATCCTTGGCAATGGAAAAAGCAAGTAATTTCTTGTCTGTAATTCGACTCTTACCTGAATACAATCCAGTGTTGAAACAAATCATACAGTTACCGAGTAACTTAATTAAACACCTAATTCGCAGAGTTTAAAATGAAGTTATTGGCATTTTATCTAAAAGTATTGAAAGAGATATTGTGAATGTAATAAAACAAGCACTATTCTTTTTGATGATAATAGATACAATGAAGGATACTGGCAAGATTGGCCAAATGAGCCAGATTTTTCATTATGTCTGTGTTGAATATGAAAATGTCAGATCAACTGCAGTAAAGATAAATTGGAGTTTTTTAGGTTTTGTTGAAACTGAGGATAAAAGTGCTTCAGGCATTGAATCTGAAATTATAAAGTGCATAGGAAGCACTTGGAATTAAATAAATGTTGGGGATAAAGTCGCTGATTAAATAAAAGACACTGTCTAAAGTCATTCTCTGTCAGAAAGAAGTGAGGAGGTATCTGAAGTGATGGGGTTTTAAAAAAAGATTGAATGTTTCCAGTTTGTTTTTCTTGTAGTCCTTTAGTGCAAAATTTTAGAAACTGTCTCTAAAATGTTACAGCAAAAATCATTTGATCTCATGAAAGCCGATAAAAACATTCAAAGTGCCGCTGAAACCCTGACAGCCTATCGTAAGAATCAAAGGAAGACTACAGTTTCTTTTGCAACTTCCAAGAAAGGAGGATCTAAAACGTTAAACAGCAGTTTGTGGATTTAAGCTAGGATCAGAGATGCGAAGCATAATATCAAAATCAGTGTTTTATTGTTGTTTGGACATTATAATGTAACAGCTCATAAACTAGTTCCATGGCGAGGAAAGAAGTGTACAAAGATTTGAAATTCTACAACTAGAAACTCTGGTGTTCGTAACAGGTGATGAGCTTTTTTTCGAAAGCAGAAGAGTTCCAGAAAGCATATAGCAGTGAGATATTGCCATTGTTTCCAAACAAATACTAAGTTTCAAAGCATCTCTTAGGAATGACATTCATAAAATCATTTTAATGAAAGAGATAATCCACCTTGTCATTGTTGAAAACACTGCCTTAGCATCTCTGTTTCCTGACATTTGCACAGCCTGTTTTTTGTTTTTAACCATTCCTGTCACCATTACCACTGCCGAGAGATCGTTTCTCAAGCTTAAGCTAATTAAAACGTACATAAGAAGTACAATATGTCAATAAAAACTACCAGGACTAGTTTTTTTGAGCATATAACAAGTACAAGCAGGAAAATTGAACATAGATAAGATTGTGGATGATTTCACTGCCATGAAATTCATAAGACAGGCATTTTAACTAAGGCTTGACAAGTACACATATACACTCAGTATTCTATTTAAATGTCAATACAGAGTAATAGAGGGTTCTGACTTACTTTTGTGCTATGGAACCTGTGGCATGCTACTTATGCCACTGAGACACATAAAATGATGCTAGCAGCAGTCAGATATTGACCTTTTAACATTCATCAGCCACAATTTACTCATACACAGCATATGAGAAAGAAAATCTTGTTTCTTTTTGGATATCCCTTGAATATTAAGCCTTTTCTTTGTTACTGCAACTACAGGTAATAGCTATCAGTGTACCATTCTTTGTTTTGTATAATTAGAAAATGTATTCACCTAATTAGATCTTCAAATCCCAAACGACTGCTGCAGAAAAACCAAAAGCAGAGGTTAGTGAAGAAAAAGATGATTCTGTACAAGAAGAGGAAAAGGAAAAAGAAGTCTCAAAAACCAATGATGTTGTTGCTCCTTCATTGGAAGATGTTGTTCTATCAACAGTTAGTCCTGTTCTGGATTCGGCTAAGGTCAGCAAAGAAGTTCTAGATGAGAGTCTGAGGCACCGTGGTTCTAGTTCCAAGTAGGTACTTCTTTATTTCTGTGTTTCTCTTTATTTGATATCTTTACTGCACTTAGAGCTAGCCCACCATAATTTTTTTACAGTAAAAGTTTTAGCCAATGAGTATTTGTTTTAGCCATATTTGTCTATTCATAACCACAGTATACATCCGGGTAAGTCTGTGCTGGATGTGTTTAGGAAGAATAGGAAGATTGAAAAGGTTCAAATGGCAGGTGGTCAAGCAGCTTATCCAAGCCCCCGTTGCTGGTTCAGAGAAATGGCCTGAAAGGGGTTCAGGGTCAAAACCACCCACCCAAAATTGATTTTCAGGAATTTTGAGGGATTAAGAGTCTTCTGGAGTCTTTGATTTTATTTTCAAATATCTGGTATTAGAGAATAAAAATTAATCAAACTCAGAGTAATATATATGATCATAATCTATCTAAACTTTAAAAAAGTTATCATGTCAAAAAGTATGAGCAATTAATATTTGTCCAAATTTCTCCAAAACCTGCAGCATGTCTAACTACAGAATGTACTAAAAAAAAAAAAAGACTGGTGCACTGTAAAACACTGTAAAATGAGCAATTAATATTTGTCCAATTTTCTCCAAAACCTGCAGCATGTCTAACTACAGAATGTATAAATAAAAAAAAAGACTGGTGCACTGTAAAACACTCAAAACTTACACACCGTTTCACTGAAAATTCTTCACTAACATTAATTCTTCACTCTCAAAAACTTTAAACATTTAACTGTTTAAGCTTCACTGTCACAAATTTAACTCTAAAAATTGCAACTTGTACAATAACTAACTGGAGATGGGAAAAGTTTTCAGATTGAAATATCTCTTCACTTGTTTATCTGAGTGTCATTGACTGCATATTTTGTGGTCTTTGAAACCTTTTATATGTTGGTGAGGCATGCGTTAAAGTTAATGAGAGATTCATAAAGACAGCAGCATATTATTTTTTGATGACAAACACAACCTTTTGCACCTAGAATAGTTTCTGAACATTTGCATCAATAGAACATTCTTCATATGAACATGAGAAACATACCTTATTTGTATCAAAGGAACCTTTTTTTTCCTCATCAGGAATAAACAAATATTTTCTTTCTTTTAATGTATCCTTCTTAATAATTGTTCTTGTTTTTCATGATCATTTACTGTGACCTAGATTTTATATCAACACCTCACATTCTTTTGTTTCTTTTTTTTTAACCAGTAGTTTAGTGCCTGTAAAAAAAGAAATTGCTCTGTTTTATTTATTAGTTTATTATATCTGTATTTTATTGTATTGTTTGTTTCACCTACACAGTTGTTTTAATGTACACACAATGTGATGTTTTATGTGATATTTCCATTAGATTATTTTTATTATTTTGTTTTTATAACAGTTTTATGCACAACCTTATGAAGGGCCTTGACCTAAAATGCTGTTATCATTTTAAAATAGATTTAGTGTTTCCCATCTGCTGTTGTTTACTTTTGACAAGAAGCCTTTTCTTCCAAATTTGGATGTGACTTGGCTAGAAACTAATAAAATAAACACTTAAAGGTTACAATTTAAACACTAATCTGGTAAATGATAAAAACAAAATGGAAATGTAAGAACAGTGAGCATTTATTAGACGTTTCAGAATTGTCATAAATCCATCATCAGTAATCTATGGTTACAAAACAAACAAACAATAATTACAAATATCATTTGTTTGTTTTGTAACCCCAGGTTACTGATGATGGATTTATGATGATTTCGAAATGTCTAATAAATGCTTCCTGTTATTACGTTCATGTTTTGTTTTATGATTAAGCTATGCTTTCTGAAAAATGAGTTGATTAATAATCTGGTAAAGCATTAGAAACCAGTAGACCTAAAATACTGTGATAAAAATTGCTGATTAACAAAAAAAACACCCTACAACAACTTAATAATGTGCTTATGTGTGTTTGTATGTATATATATATATATATATATATATATATATATATGTATGTATGTATACTACT
>NW_013670268.1:35673-42198 GCF_000517525.1 Limulus polyphemus
TATATATATATATATATATATATATATATGTATGTATGTATACGCACATTGTTGTATTTCCATCTACAACTTCCCCAAACATTTGAGAGTTCACATCCATAACATCACATCTATTCTAGTACTCTTGCCAACAATACAAACATCTGAACATTTAAAAGCCAGAAAAATATTTCACTGAAGTATTTGCTGAATTATGGCTTTTATGTAAGTTGAAAAACAGAAATAAGAAAATATTAGTTAGGGACCAGTACGCTTTTTTCCGAACATGAAGGTATTTTTTCTTCTTCCCATGTTTTCTGCAGAAGCTGCCATACCCATCTAATGTCCTCCTCTTCCAAAGTCTTTACCATTTCCACTACCACACCTGATGGACCACTTGCTTTCACAAATTTCATTTTATCAATGGATCTCTTCACCTCCAACCTTCTGACTGCTTCCACTGAACCCTTCCATAACTGCCACTTCTTCTAATTCATTAATTCTTCATAACATTCTTTTGATCTCTTCTTAATATCTTCTTCATCAACTTGTATACAACCCTGTTTGTTGTTTATCATACTTATTTCTCCAACATTTCTTTTATCTTTTGATTTTGATATCCTACTTATTGCTTACTCTCCTTCCAGTGTTCCCAGATTTTCTTACCACTTTCCACTTCAGCAACTACTTTCTTCTTATATTCCATATCTAGTTCTTGCATGTTCATCACCATTACTTGTCATTTTTTTAAATGCCTCTCTCTTCTCTTTTATTATCTCTTGCACTTCTTCATTCCATCACCATGTCTTTCTCCCTTAGGGCTTTCCTCATTTCTTGATACCACATTGCTCCTTCCGCCAGTATTGCTTTTATTTTATTCCATGTGTTATTTACCCTTTCTCCTTCTGTTCTCTCCCACCGTGTATCTTAATATTACTACGTCATCTTTGTATTCAGGGATCTTATATTCCCTGAGTGTCTGAACTCTTATTTTCTCTTCTCATTCTCTTGCTCTTTTTACTTTTCCTATCCTCACGTCTGCAACCAGTAGTCTATGTTGTGTCACTACTACCTCTCTCAGAAGTATTTTGAAATCCACAATAGTTCTCATGTCTGTCTTTCATACTATTCTCATGCCTGACTTTCTTACTAGCATATAGTCAATTTGAATTTTATATTGTCCATATTTGTAAACAATAAAATGTTTTCTCTCTTATAAAAACCGTGTGTTGGCAACACGCATGTCTAAAGCATCATCCATCTCCAGCAAACTTTATCCCTCTTACTTTGATACCTTTTCCCCACATGGCAGTTCAGATTTCCTCCAATCATTATTGCCTCTGGCTGGGGAATGCTCCTTATTATGTCTTCAAGAGTTTCTCTAAAATTCATCTTTTTTCTTTCTCTTGCTGTAGTGCATATGCTGATACTATATTTATCATTTCAACCCCAAGTACTATTTTTAAACCTATCAATCTATCATATATTATTTTAATCTCCCTTAGTTTTTCTTTAAGAACTCCATTTAAAATTATTCCTAACCACTGTAAAACACTTTGTAATCCTTCTGTACACATAAGGCTCTTTTTTTTTCCTCTTTGCTCCATTACATCTACTCTCTCGCATTCCCTCTCTAAAACTTCTAACATTCCATGTATCCAATCGAACAATTCCTTTCTTCAATCTTTTCTTTGATGCAGCTGTGGACTCTTGATCCTTTCTCACAGCAGTCGAGATCATCTACCAATAGGATGTTTCACTACAAAACACTGTTATCGGCCTAAACAATAAGAAGCTGTGATATATATAACAATTTTACAACAAGAATAAATGCACTTTTGAAAATAACCTTACACTTACAAATACACAATTGTAAACTTACAAAAGAAATTTGAACTGGACCAGTTTGCAATTGAGGCTTTCATTTAGACCGGCAGCCAATTTTTAAAGAAATCAATGAATTAACTATATTAAATATTACATTTTGAAAAGGAACTTTGACAAATTTTGAGTGCCCTAAATACATCTTATTTGTAGCCCAAATATAATGGAAAAAAATACTGTATTCAAGTACATTTTATTTTGAACATTCAATTTTTTTATTCAATACAGTGGATTGCATATGCACTTTATGAGCTTCTTAATTGAAATTGAGAAAAAAATTGCAAAGAGCAGTATTTATAAGAAAGTTTCTATAAATGGACAGGAAACTTCTTAAATTACTGAAAAATGCAATTAACAGGTTTTCATAAGGTGGGTTTTAAGTGTACCTGATGTCAAGGCAATTTGACCTATATTTTGATTTTTATACAAATTTCAATGCATAATTGGAAAATATTATTAATGGGGTCATTGGCTAAATGGAAATCCTGAAATGCTTGGTTTGGCAGAATGTGAGAACTGTTATTGACATCACAATGAAATCAGTTATTTGCCAATAACACTAACTCGGTACAATCAATACAAAGAGGGTTTTAGAGCATACTTCCACCAAAAACTTCATCAAATTGGTTTTATTTTCACCATTTTAACTTAAAATTGGTTTTGGACAAAGTGGTGAATAGAGAGTTTAATCTCTGATACTGTAGGAATTCAGAAAGGCAAAGAGCAATTATGCTAAAATAAAATTGTTAAATAATCTGAACAGGACATCACATTCTCATGCGATTTTATAAAGAATGTTCAGTTATCATGATATATTTCACAAAAAAAAACTTGCTTAGATAAAATAAAGTGAATATAATTAATAGACACTTATTCTTGAAGTTGCCAACATTAAGGTGTTGAATATGTGATGTTCTTAAGTCCAACATCTGGGGGCCCAGCATGGCCAGGTAGTTCGGGTGCATGACTTGCTATCCGAAGTTGCATGTTCAAATCTCTGTCCCACTGAGTGTACTCGACCTTTCACCCATGGGGGCTTTATAATGTGACGGTCAATCCCACTATTCGTTGGTAAAAGAGTAGCCCAAGAGTTGGTGGTGGGTGGTGATGACTAGCTGTCTTCCCTCTAGTCTTGCACTGCTAAATTAGGGACGGCTAGTGAAGATAGCCCTTGTGCAGCTTTGCATGAAATTCAAAACAAACCAACATCTGGACATTGGATAAGAAAAGAAACTCAAACACATGCATGTTGATATTTCATGAAGAACTGATAAGAATTGAATTATCATATTCCACAGTTAAGCAGTAAACCTGACTTTTCAGTTTTTAGTTTACATTTTTTTCAGCTAATACTTATTTTACAAATTATTTAAAATAACTTTGATGCCAGGTTTCTGTCTGTACCACATTTTAGATTACCTACATATGTTATCATAACCATTTTACATATTCAAGGGAAAATAAATTCCCAACTCGTGCTGACTTGTACAAACATCTGTACCTCCCATCTACACTCCAGGAGATCATTGACACAGATGTATGGCCAAATGATTTTAAACAAGCATAAACTGTGTGTAATAGCCACTGTAGTATGTAATCTTAGCCTGAGATGCAAATTAATGCATGTTTACAACTATTTGCATCTCGTTCACAAGAATGTTAACTAACTGTAAAACACCTGCACAATTTTTATTTTTATTTTACCTGAATATACCCAAATAAAATCAAGTTATTTTCTAGTTATAGAAGGATAAAAGTTAACAGTTTTTAAGTGTTACAAATAGAATGAAACTTTCTAATGCTCATAGCTTGAAAGTTGTTATATAACTTTTGTTTTATTTGTTTTGGTCACTCTTATGTACATTAATAATATTAATAAAAAAGCAGCCAGTAACACCTTTTTTCTCACTGCAATTTTAGATTTAATAGCTCTATAGGCCATATCTATGTGAGCAAATTTACTTGTATGAATGTATTATAGAACTTACAAAGTCACTTCTTTTGTGTGCAAAATAATTTAGTTTAAATAGCATTTATCAAATCAAAGCATATGCCATACAAAGAATTGTGTATTGATAAAAAGTATACTACTTTTATAGTTCTGTTTAATACTTATGACAAGAAATATGTGTATATTTCAAGTTTTGGAATTTACAGTATAGTACTGGTATTGAAAAGTTTGCTCGTTCCCAGATGTGGGTTTAGCGAGGCCCATTAGTTAGCATGTCAGACTGTGGACTTGGGGTTCCATGGTTCATGTCATGTTACCTCCACAAAGAAATAGAGCTTTTGAGCTGTGGGTGTGTTATAAGAGTGACTGTCAAACCCCATTATTTGGTCTGATATTGGTAGCTCAACAGTTAGTGGTGTGTGATTTGACTAGCTCCTTTTTCTCTAATATATCAATTCAAAATTAGGAATGGCTAGTGAAAATAGACCATGTATAACTTTACAAAAGATCCAAGAAAACAAACATGACTTTCCAGATATTCTGAAAAATAGTAAACCATCTGATGTGCTGCTATACGTCACAGCAGAGTACTAAAGATTTAAGTTATGTTTACAAGTATATAGGTACAACATTTTAACTTTCTAATTGTGAACTTAAAACTTTTTAAGTAGAATCATTTTATTTTACTTTATAATATTATGTAAATGGTGTGGATTTTTGTACTTTTTTAAATGTTATTTAATTTGAATGACAGACTTTGTATAGTTTTCCTTAAAGATCTGAATTTCATGTTAACTTAATCAGATAACTTTAAATCATTTGTAGAATGAGCACAGAAGAAGAAAAAGATTTGCCAAAAATTCAGCTGACTCTTCGTTACAGCATGCAGCGCAACAAACTTATAGTTGTTGTACACAAAGTTGTGTAAGTTCTTTTCATTGACATTCTTTACTTTTCTTCAAGTATTTACCAAAGGATGAATCTAACATTATGACTTGTTCCAAACTTTAAGTACACACTATACCAATATAGAATTTGTTTGTTATAATTTTACCAAATAAGATTTGTGCATTGGGAGAGGGGGGTGGGGTGGTCAAACAATCTAATTATGTACCGTAATTTAATTTTATTGGACAAGATTGTGTTGCGAAAGGTGTTATCCAATTGTTTTGGAGAATACGGATCACAGTTACAATAATTAAATTATTGTCTGGACTTGCATGAGAGATATCTTCTTCTTCTTAGTTCCTGTCGTTCCTAGTGGAACATAGGGCTACAACAACACTTCGCCGACGGAAGTGTTGTTGCAGTTTCTGTAGCAGATTGTTATCGGGGTGGAGTTGCTAGCCCCATGCCCAAGTGGGCATGTTTGGTGCAACAAGGACGCGAACCCGCGACCCTCGGACTGCGAGTCGAGTGACTTATCCACCGGGCCATGCCAGGCCCGCATGAGAGATATATCGGAGATAATTTTTTCAAACAGTATTAGGCTTATTGTATCTTTAAGCACTATATACTTTATTCGATGCCATAGGCTCTTCAGAGAAATTTTGTGTATAATAGCATTTCAGCCACACTATGTTCAACATATCCATTGCTGCTAATGTGTTTCATTTAATATCAGAGCTCATCAGGGCTGAGATACAATAAACATAATTGTGGTCAGAATGCTATTTATATGTAAGCCATTTCTTAGAATAACAAGTATCATAGTATGAATGATATAGAATACCAATTGATGAAGACTGTGTTCTTTATATGGCCTTGACTTTCAGTGTTTAGTTTCATTCATAGCCCAAGGTAGGGTACATTACTGTCTTGTTCTTACTCTTCTGTACATAACTCATATATTCCCCGGTTTTTGTTTCTTAATTATTAAAATGTTTTGTCACCAATTAAAGATTGCTACATACTGTCGAGCTATTAGTTTGATATTACCTCATATTTTTGGCTGTATATTGAAAACAAAATTGAGTAACTTAATGCTTTCAAATACCTAGTCAACATAAAGAAAATTGTTCATATATTTTTTTCTTCTTTTTTAAAACTTGAATCAGGATGGGTGTTTGTTTTAATAGACTTATTTCATTCAAGTACATGTCAAGCTTGTTCGTAGGAGATATAATGTGATGCTCACTAAGGAAGCTTTATCTTTTTTTCCCATCTTCAATTTCAGTAACTTGCCTTATAAAGATGAAGAGGAACTGCCTGATCCATACGTTAAAGTGTATTTGATTGCAGATTCTAAGGAAACTAAACAAAAGACTCATGTTTGTCAGAACACAGCCAATCCAGTCTTCGATGAAACGTAAGTTTATTGTTCTATTATTTTAGCTCTTTGACTACTCAAACATTATGTTATACATGTGAAACATTGTGTAATAATGTTTAAGTTACTTTTATTATAAGTTTTAACTTTCTTATGTTTAACATGACAGCTAACATTTTATTCTGAAATATTAATTAAAGACCAAATTCAGCCTATATGAACTTATAATTGAGCAGTGTCAAAAGAATGTGATACATATGTAAACATGTTGTCTTACATCAGGGAACAAAATGCATATTTTGACTTGTTTAGAATCACTGTTTTAACCTTTTTACATTGGGTAGGTCAAAGTGCACGTGTCACAACCTTCCACAGAGTTACATTTAAAATTTAATTAAGCTACTTTATTATCAATGTATATGAATAAACTTAAGATCAAAAT
>NW_013670268.1:43198-53988 GCF_000517525.1 Limulus polyphemus
TTTTTTCATCTTAAAAAAAAAGCGACATTAATTTCTTGATGACCTAACACATCACTCAGTTTGGTACATTTGAATAAACAAAGCCACACCGGGTATAAAAAATGTTTTGCTATTCTGATTTTCTGTCCATCATATTGGTTGTAGCAAATGCACTTTGACTCTGATCTATAGTTTCCTTTCCACTATTACCTCTAACTCATAATTTGGGTACATTCATATTGAGTAGGATCATAATCATATTTCTTTTAAGGTATTTTGTGAGATCATTGTAATAACATGTTTATTTTTGTGTGTGTTTTTGATTTCACTTAATCTAATTGCACTTCTTTTAAGAATAATATATATAACCTGTTACATGACATCTGTATTCATGATGTCAGAGAAACAAGTAGGTTCAATAAGTCATGATACAGAATGATAAAAACCCTTTAACCCAAGAGCTTTTGAAAGGTGGACCTATCTTCTTCATGGGCAAACTGTATTGTCACTCATTTTCTGGAAGACTTAAAGTCTTACTTAGCAATCTTGCTAGAGTAAATCAGTTTTGGCCTCTTGCATAGTGATGTAATTCTTGATGTAATTCAGGTAAACATATTGAATCATATTCTGTGGAGGTGCAACAATCTTGGATGACCTATGCAGATGAACAAGTTCACAAATGGTGTAGCCATCTTGAACAAAAAATATACCTCCATGAAGATTGTTGGTGTAATCACATTGTTATTGAAGGGGTTACTCTCCGAGTTATTCAGTTTCAATACACAAAAAATAGTCACAATTTTAAAGCCATACTACCCAAGGCATAATATTTTGATGTAGTCATATAGCTTCTGTTTAGTTTCACATCATTTCAGAAATTGAAGTACCTTAAGTAAACAAAGTAAATCAAAAGACAGAGGAAAAACATTATTAACACGTGCATGGTTTACAAACTTTTGCTCATACCAGGCACCCCCTGGGCCTAAATACAAGGCTCTCACCAATACTTGGAACGTTTAGACCACCATTCACACATATATACTCTTATGCTTTAATTTTTTTCCTTACTAATCCAATATTGGATTCAGTATCTGATTTAATATTACAAATAGGTAAAAATATGTTGTATTCCATTCATTTAGCCTCTTTCAAGATATATTCCACAGATATTTTCATATTAATTTACAGTTTGCTATTGTTGGCTATTGGCTTCTAAATTTATTTCAAAACAAGGACTACTTTTATAAGAGAATATTTTTCTTTGGTAATTCTTTCAAGATATATTCCACAGATACTTTCATATTCATTTACAGTTTGCTATTATTGGCTATTGGCTTCTAAATTTATTTCAAAACAACGACTACTTTTATAAGAGAATATTTTTCTTTGGTAATTCTTTCAAGATATATTCCACTGATACTTTCATATTCATTTACAGTTTGCTATTATTGGCGATTGGCTTTTAAATTTATTTCAAAACAAGGACTACTTTTATAAGAGAATTTTTTTCTTTGGTAATTCTTTCACCATTACACTGTTTAACCCCAAGAATCATCACCTTCATTCAGGCCGACTTTTTCTTTGAATGTATTCACACTCGGGTCATCGTCTTCGTTAGTAGTGGCTCTGTTTTCAGAACTGTTTATTCAGGCTGTTTAAGTTTTTATTTATTACTGTCCTCCACAAATATTGTTTTCTCTCTTTTTCAATCCGTGCAAAACTTGTTTGTGAATTTTACAACTAAAGTAAAATATTTCCTACAAATTTAGCATTTTTAAGGAAGCATTCCTTTGCTGTGAGTAACATCAGATCACGAAAAAAAGGAATGCAAGTTACTTTTGTGTTATGCTTTTAGCATTTGTGACCTTGATTGGCGTGTGCTATACTCGTCATATTTGAGCAGAGAGTTAATTTTGACTAAAAGTGATTCATAAGTATCAAATTGTATTTATCATTGCTCATATGACAACGACAGATTAAAATGCATTTATGACTTACATATATAATCGGTTTGAGTTACTTGAATGTTGGTGTGATGGAACTTGATTATTCTAATTATCATAATACAAATATAATGTCAAAACAGACATTGAGCATTTTGTACTTGTCACTTAACTTGCTCTTTTTTTTTACATTAGAAAGAGCTAAAAAATTTACAACTGGCCTTTTACTTTCATATTTTTAAACAAATGAGTTTTTATTACCAGAAGGACCATCCACCACCGATGCCTCAGTAGTAAGTCTAGGGGCTTATAACACTAAAAATTGGGCCTCAATAACAGTTGTGAACACAGCACAGATAGCCCATTGTGTAGCTTTATGCTTAACAACAAACAAAAAAAAAAACTTAGTCTGTTTGCTTACGACAGTATATTAAATATTTCATATTTCTATTTATTTATATAGAGGATTAATGGACTTTGTAAGAGTAGTCAGGATATGCCGTAGTTAGTTAGGGCAACATGTTTAGTACCTATTTATATTTAGTTCACTGTGAGTTCCTGACCATTTGATCTACAGGTCTTCTATTACCAGTGGGTAAAGAGAGCTCTTTCCTTCAGTTCTTTCATTTCCCATTGAAGCTGACAAGGTTCATGTTTAGTCTAAATACTGTCAAATGTCTCACCTAGAAACTATCAATATGATGGTAGGTCAACACCATTAAGTATATCTCTACAAAACAGTGGTAGCACGGTAAAATTAAGACTAAAGTTCCCAGATGGTTCCCTAACTGGTGTCTTTTTTTTAACCTTTCACATGGCCAGTTTGGAGTTTAAGTATCTTATATATTACATTTTAAGTGAAACTGCAGCCACATATTGCATACAAAAAACACCTTTTCTGTCTTCTGTTGTTCAATTTATAGCCTAACATAACCTACAGACTGTTTTATGAATATCATTCAAAGAGAAGACCTCAAGTCATAGCAATTAAACTCAGAGTTCTGAAAAATACAAGTTACCATTCTGTATGTGCCTTATTCAGATCAATGACGGACAAGTCAATGGTAGTCTTGCCAAGTTCTTTGCCACGAGTGAACACATAATTTCCTTGCTTGGAGTTAACAGACACGTCTAGGGTGTAGCTACTGAGGTCTGCCGAGTTTACTTGATACTCCAAACTGAGAATAAATTCAGATATCTTAATTAAAAATAACAATTACAAACAATTTAATTGGTAAAAAAAACAATATAACCTTATAATGCAATAAATGAGTAAAAGTAAAACAAAACTGCAAGATGATACCACCTAAACTTTCAATATTTATTTATGAAAATGATATACTGGTAGTTATTTGGCTATATAAATCTGTAGTTGTTCTGTTTATTACACATATTGAAATGCAGTGTCTGACTTTTTTAATAAAACATTATTTTTCTCAGGTTGCTTGCCAACATAATGTTATAAAACTAATATTTACAAAAATATTGGTGATGAGTACATGGCAAGAACCATGGGTGGTCTGAGATATAAAACAATCCATACAGCTAGAATTGTTAAAGAATGGCACGATGAACATTCTAATGAAGTTGAGCATCTCATCTGGCCACCACAATCCCCAGATCTCAACATTATTGAGCATTTATGGTCGATTTTAGAGATTCAAGTAAGAAGTCGATTTACGCCGCCATCGTCTCTAAAAGAACTGGTGGGTGTTTTAACTGAAGAATGGGCTAAAATTTCTTTGGAAACAATTCACAATTTGTATGAATCAATACCTCAGAGAATTGAGGCTGTAATTGCCTCAAAAGGTGGACCTACACCATATTAAGATATATTTTTTTGATTTTCCAAGGTGTTTCCATTATTTTGTCCAACCCCTGTAGTTTAGAAAAATGTGTTTAAAAATTGATAGGGCCTATATGAACCCCACAAAAGTACCCGAGCCCCATGAAATGTAAGTTCATGCTTCCAATGGACTATGATAATTTTTAGTGATTAATATTCTACACTGGAATTTAAAAACATCATTAGTATCAGAAGGAGCCTTTCATTATTTTTTTCTAATACAAACATGAATATCAGCCTAATTTGATTTTTTTTATAGTTACAAGCATCTTCTATTTTTTTAGTGTTTGTTTTGTCACATTTTCATAAAAAGCCTAACAAAAAAAAAAATCTATATAATCTTCTTTTATGAAATCCTGTATTAAAAAGAAATATTTTGTGCCTTAAATAATAATTTTTTTGTTTTTTAATTTACAGGTTTAATCTCAAAACCAAGGAGGACTAAATTTCTGAAACCGATATTCTTTTTTGCTATTAGTTATAATGTTTTTATGTTTCTATATTTGGTTACTCCACATTTTAAGGTAGATGGAACACTACTGGTAATGTGTATTTTTGGATACTATTGTTTTATATGCCAGTAATCAAGTGCCTAACATAAATGCTATAGTTTTGGTTTCTTGTTGTGGTGATAGAAATAGAAAAATAAATTATAATAAGATACAGTTAAATTGTTAAAAATTATTTTTCATTTATATTTTGAAGTGACTTGAGAAAAGAAGCTTATATATTTAACAAAAATTAATTAACCATTGAACAAAGTGCTGTTCATTTGGTTTAGTTGTAACAGGAATGGATTAATAGTCTACAAGTGTTTAGAATCTAAGTATACTTGAAATTATATAAAGAAATTAGTAATACAGAAGTGTTTTTAGATATATTGTGATTCCTTGCATTTTACTGTACAGCAGCAAGTAGCGATAAACGAGAACTACCAAGTTCTCTACAAATATCGCTTGTTTGAACTGCTGTGTCTATTTTGGTGCTAATAACTTATCAGATAAACTTTATCTTGTTAATTAACCAGAAGTTGAAGGTTAGGTTCTTCACCGAGTGCATAAAAATATAATGATAAACTGAAGCTCCAAAAATATGTACGTTTTTACTTAGTATTTTGTTATATTTACTCTGCTTTTTGAATTTAATGAAAATATGCAGTCTACAACATGAAAATATGGATTCATCATTGTCGCTTTTTTATTTAAAAGAAAAACAACAAAAATGTGTATAATTTTACTGAAAATATTTTGAAGTAACTTACATTTAAACGTCTATTTTATTTTGTTTTTTTACATTTATTTTTTCTACACCTTAGCAATATAGCAATACAAACAGCCAAGATATTGAACTGTTTTAATGCAATAATATAGGTCTGACTAATAATGTTATGCTTATAGTGGAAAGGTAACATTCCTATATAATTTTGTACTGTATTTCATAAGACTAAAGAAGACAAGTTAAATCAACTAGTATTAAATACCTGCATTCTGTTGTGGAGTTCAAAGACCCCCTCATGATTCACAGAGGACCCCAATGTACCAATAAACCTCCTTCATTATCCTCAATTACTTCTGTAGCTACCCCAAGGGTATCTGAAAACAAGCCCTGTTAGGAAATCCACCTGTGGTACTTGAGCACATGACATTTTTGGTCCCACTAATCTGTGAGTGGGCAGTATTAATTTTGGCAACCCCCCCAGGAGCTTGAGAAGGGCAAGGAACATAAAATCTGATTTGGGTTTATTTACCCTGCAAACCTACTCCTAGACCCCCCCACCCCCAATCGTGCCTGGATGACTTTCAGACATATTTTAGTTCCCCCTTGATATGGGTGCTCTGTGATACAGATAAGGACATCCTCGGGACCACCTCAAGTCTGTCTGAAAAAAAAGTGTGCAACAGGAATCATTTAAAATCATTTTTACAAGACTGGAAAGGATTGGCATGTAAGTCAACCAGCACAGTAGTATAACATTAATATCAGTTTCTTGTTTTTACAGTCAGTTTGGAGACTATTGGATTTGTTAGCTATATTGAAATTTTATCGTTAATCCCATATGTATCACTGAGAAAAGAAAAATGGTAATTTTGAAATGGACTTTATTCATTTGCTAATAAAAGTGAACAAAAAATGTGACAAAGCTCACAGAACTAATATTAAATGTGCAGCAATAAAGGAAATTGGTGAAAATGATGTTACGTACGGTGGGAGTAATTTGAAAACTCACTTGATAATTATTTGTTACTTTTTTTTTAGACTTTAAGTAATTGTTCTAAATGATTTAGTATAAATTACTAACACTGTAATCCAAAGCACTTATAGCCAGGTAACTAATTTTGTAGCACAGGAGAGGTTTTTTTTAACTTACTCATTTGTAAGTTGTGCATTTGAAAGAACTGCTTAGTGTATAATTGGTATTATAATACAAAGTATTTAGCTAGATAAACTAATTTTGTGGAACAGATTAGGCTTTTAACTAATAAATGTAGTTGTAAGTTGTTTACGTGAAAGAATTACTTGGTTTATAAATTTCAAGTATGTTGAATTTAAATTTATTTTAAAAACTTGAACCGTGTTTCGTATTTTTCTATATATGTTGCTGTAGTCGTTCTTGGCCTTATTCCATAGACAGGGAAACATTTGAATTTGATGTTTGCATTATAGTAACTTAACCTCCTTGTTGAATCACCAATAAAGATCAAATCTAGTTTTTTTTACTTGGTTGATTGGCACTGGTGTTCTGTGCTAAGAGTACTTATTGCATATAATATTCTGTGTAGAAACATTTATAATGTTATTACTGAAAAGGAAAGCATTAAAGGATTATTTGATTGGTGATTTTTTTCCTTCATCAAGTAATTTCTACTTTATTTTCAGTATGTTTATCTGTCCATTACTTTTTGATAGGCAGATCTCATAGCAGGTTAGTATAGTGGTACAGAACTCCAATTATAAAAGGAAGTAGGTAAATAAAATGCACTTTTTTTGTTATCAATTAAACCTTCTTTTTTTTTGATAGATTGTTCTTTAAGCCAAGTATACTTTAGTTATTCAAGCCAACATTAATGGCTTATGTATTTAATTGTATGTTTGATTCATTAATAATTAATTCTGGTTTTGGATTTGTAAAAATTGAAATATGGAAACTAATATAAAGGAAACTGAAAATGTGACTTGTTCCAAAATACAGAAACTGATAGGAGGGGTTTATTTCCGCAGAATTTATTATTGAAAAGGAGTTACTGTAAAGATCAAACTGCATGATGAATTATATAATGTTTAGAATCCTTGTTGTGGTTATTTGTATTTGCAACAACTTTATTTTATGCGAAAACTGTTGAGACAATAAATGTGCACTTTTGTTCTTTAAGTGTCAATAAATGTTTGAATGTATTAATTTCCCCTCTGTTAAATATAAATTATTACAATATCAGATTACATACAAAGAAATTATTAGCATGTTAACAATAGGACGTGTAAACAAAAGATAGAAAATCTGGAAGCACTAAGATTCAAAGAATTGAAACCTAATATTAATAAAATATCAAGAGTGCCATTATATTTGTATTAAGTTAATTAAATTTAAAGCCAGAGGGAGTTAGTATTATAAACCCAATTATTCTGTTGTGTTTATTTGAATGAACTTGTACTTACTGTTAGAGACCAAACATTTTACAGAAATAAATCTATTATTGCACAAATAGCTGTTTTAAAACTTCATGTTGTTCATAAGTGGATACCTCTTAAAAACTAAGGTTATTACTCCATCCAATTAAATAATATTATTGTCATTAGACTTAATTGAACTGACTGCTCTTAGAAAACATTTTTCGTCAGTTTAAGTTTGGCCCAGCATGGACAGGTGGTTAGGGAGCTCGATTCGCAATCTGCGGGTTGAGGGTTCGAATCCCCGTCTACACCAAACATGCTCGCTCTTTCAACCGTGGGGGCGTTATAATGTGACGGTCAATCCCACTATTCATTGGTAAAAGAATAGCCCAAGAGTTGGCGGTTGGTGGTGATGACTAGCTGCCTTCCCTCTAGTCTTACACTGCTAAATTAGGGACGGCTAGTGTGGATAGCCCTCGTGTAGCTTTGCACGAAATTGAAAAAATAAACAAACAAAATTTTAAATGTTAAAAAAATCTAATTTCTTTCTGTAAATGGAAGGTATTTTTGTGCTTCATTCTACTTGTATAATTGTCAGTTTCACAACTCTAGAATCTCAACATTGTGTTCAATGACGTCAAAAGATATATAATTAGAAGGTGGTATAATCACAGTTTTAAAACAAACGGTAATTTATGTATTTGGAGTTTTATGTAAAGGTGTGATGTATGAAAGCTTCACTGGTATATGTTATTTAAGAGGACATCTTGGTTTACTTTGGCCACCATAATTCTGGTCAGATATCAAGTGTCTTGTTTCAGGCTGTTCATGAATTATCATATGCAGATTTACAAATTGGGTAGTGTCTGAAAACACGTTAAAGATATTGAGACTTTTTGTTTTTGACAGATACTTGAATAAGATTTGTTAAAATCCTGGTATGTGTAGAGTTGTCAAGAAAAGAATAATTTGACAAGTTTTAATTTTGTGATGATATTAAGTTGACCTGAGTATTTGGTGACATTATCAGGGCTCATTTAAAGAGCAGTTGCCTCACAAGAGGTAAAAAGAGAGTTCCTTGTTTTGGTGTACCAGTGGTCTTCTGTCTAGATACTGTCCTATTAATTCCTCGTCGTGTGCTTTACCTAGCTACATCACCCTGTACTTTGTTTTCTAGCAGTTTAGTTCCCTCCGAATATCGTTAAAGACCTTTCATGGTTGCCATTTTCAGATTTTACTAGTGCAATAGAGGTCAATATTCTGCCAGTAGAGTTGTGCAGAATTTGATAAAGGGGGCTTCTCTTGTGAGCCCTCTCATATAGTTTTACCCCTTCATGGCCTGGTACATTCATTCATGGGATGGTCTTACCATGCGGTTGATTTGTTTTTTGCTATCTATCTCGGGAACAAACATACTGAATTTCATACAGTTCTGCCTACGAGTCAGTCATAATTTTATGTTAACAGAACTGTCTCTTTGTAGTTCATTGCTTTCAGCAAAGCAGAGGAAGGCTTGCTTTATAGCTTTATTCTTGTGCTGCTTGTGGAAAGCTTTAATGCTCCACCGGCACTATGCATAACGCTGTTGCTCTATGAAGATATGGTGTAATGGGCATAAATGCCCTGGATGACAAAACAACAATGTACCAAGAGCAGCTTGTTCGTCAATTCCGCACTGTCCAAGTCTCTGCCTTGACCCATGGTCAACTCTCAGTTGCTGGTGAAACAGTTCATGGTAGCAGACGTTTTTCACTAGTGGCACCTACATTCCCTCTTTGGAGGCATCATCCAGAGCTGGTCTTGAGTTACTCTGATTGGTGAATTTCCGGGAGCCTTTTAGAGACTGTCCCATTTAATCTCAGACCAACTTTCACTAACGACCCTCAGTTAGTTCCTGCGCATTGAAGTTAATCCTCATCAGGGGGAGAATTCGATCAGTTCTTCTGAGGTCACCAGATTATGCCGGTTCTTCTTCCCAAGTCTATAGCCTTAATGTAAAAGAAGTTATATACCTTTGCAGCATTGGAAAAAATTCTGACATTCAAAAGAGAACTTCTCAGAGACCCGACAACTCTTTCAGAGAACATTTTACCCTCGATGACAAGCTCTTCTTCGTGGTTATAAGTCATTAAAATCATGAAAAATGACATCCCCTTAAGTATCAATCCTTAAACTTAATAACAAAACTGTTTAGGGGAGCACTGGGAAATACGCTCCTTTGGAGAAAAACAGAAAACACCATAAACGCAAAACCAGTGATCATGGCACCAATATTTTCTTCTTCCTCTTGAAGAATTGTTATACTCTGACAACACGCAGCATTACACACTCAAAGAACAATAATGTTATTTCACAAGACACCTCCCAGTGGTTCAATGGTGAGTCAGAGGGCTTACAACACGCAGCATTACACACTCAAAGAACAATAATGCTATTTCACAAGACACCTCCCAGTGGTTCAATGGTGAGTCAGAGGGCTTACAACGCAAAAAAATCGTATTTCGATACCCATGGTGGACACAGCATAGATAACCAAATATGTAGCTTTTCGTTTAACGACAAACAAACTTTTCCCAGGGCGCGTGCGATACCCACTTCACTGTTGCTAACAAAGGAGGTTATATCCTCCAGGTATCACTTGATCCACTAGTGGAAAATATTATGGTTTACTTCTCTATATTGAGTGTTTAAATTTACTGAAACATTTCCTAGAAGAAAGGCACACGTGATACCATAGATGAATGACATAACAAAGTCTAACTAGGTCGAAGGGAATTAACTTAGCTATTTCCTTGACCAACATTTTGTGTTGTAATACATATATGAAAAGCTTAGTGTTAAATAAATTGGACACAACATGTAGTATGCTTGCATACTTATAGATAGGATTTTTTGTTTTTTTACATAATTACAGGTTAGTTAACTGCAAATTACAATATTATATTTCTTCGTTCTTTACACTTTAATACATGTGTATATTTTTTGCCGATTAGTTAAGAGCTGGCTCGTTTTGCCTTACTGATGCGGTTAAAAAATATAAAATCCACTACGTTCAACGTCTTAGTCGTACAACTAGCTTGTAAATAATGTTATAATTAAAAAATATTTTTGTCGTGAACTTCAACTGAACCTAACGAATAGGTGGAAACTGATGGGAAAGTACAAATTACCTAATTTTAAGAACAATTATGGAGAGCGGCAAACAAGAAGTTAACAAATTACTTTCAATATGAATTCGATACCTTAAGAAAATTAAATAGTGCTGTTTTAAAATAAAGCATTGTTCTTTAGTAATAATATATACTTAAATTAAAGGGTTTTTATTTTTCCTGATTTAAATTTTAACGACGGTGGACACCTTTTTTTTCATATAATTCCAGCTATGTCTATTATATATATATATATATATATAA
>NW_013670268.1:54954-58703 GCF_000517525.1 Limulus polyphemus
GGACACCTTTTTTTTTCATATAATTCCAGCTATGTCTATTATATATATATATATATATATAAGCCTCATGCAGATCAGATACATAAGTAACTTTGTGGAGTTTTGTTTACTTGTATTTCATGCGATAAAATAAAAACTATATACACTAAGGGGAAAGCTCGTGCTTCGCGTGCTAAACATTTGTTGTTGTTGCGATATTTTGTATTTGAATGCACAAAGTTTATATGATATCAAGGCAGTGCTGTATATTTACAGCATTTAAAACAGTTAAGCCCAAATTACTCGTGTGTGAGGTAAGGTTCTGAACGCAGCTGGTGGCCATGCGGGGCGTCTCAATGACCTCGGGGTTAAATTAATAAACCTATTATTCCACAACACATGATACCCACCAAACAACTGTAGTACAGAAGACATCTTGAGTCGAATGGTGTGATCAAAAATGACAAACTGATTGACTTATCTAGTAAGAGACGTTTTCAAAACCTGGGTATAAGGGAGCAAGTATTAAAATTTAACAAGATGACGGTACCGGTACTCTAAATGTCTACAAACAAATGGAGAAATTCACACACACACACAAACTCTGTCGTCTGAGATGGGGCTCTGAGGGATGAAGGTCTAATTGAATGCTATTCCCCAAATATCTTTCCCTTTCAAATGCATAGTACTATCTGTTACGCATATTGTTAACATTGTTCGTACTTCCCTACTCGTAATTTCATTTTTGCATAGTTTAATGAAGTTTAAAAAGTTAGACACACACAGACAGAGCAGGAAATGTCAGATGAACCTCAATGTGCATGTAGCTCGTGAATCCTCCCCAAATACAAACCTAAGTGGAAATAGTCCTTTGGTCGTCCATCAAGCATGAACTTTTACTTCCTTAATATTTCATCCATGGAAGATTATCAACGGATCTCCATTCATGTCTCGAAAATACTTCTCGCCAAGAGTAATTCAAATATAAAGCTAACACGATCACTCGACCTGATCTATTCCAGCACAAGTGTAGTGAGTTGTTACATGTGAAAATGAAAGAGATGGTGTTAAAGTCTAAAAAAATAAAATATTTTATTTTATTGTAGAAATGCTGGGTATAGGAAGCTGATGGACTAGTGATTGAACTATTACGATGAATGGTACAGGTTGAATTTAAATATATAATGAGATAAACTGTACTTAGATGAACAAAGTTAATGAATATGTTGAAATAGAAATTGGGTATGACCCCCCCCCCCCCAGTGGCACAGCGGTATGTCTGCGGACTTACAACGCTAGACACCGGGTTTCGATACCCACGGTGGGCAAAGCACAGACAGCCCATCGTTTAACTTTGTGCTTAACTTCAAACAAATCTTCGTTTTCGAGAAGATATAAACTAACTTCTGTAAAAGTCAAAAAGTTCATTCACGACACATATTCTCTGACCAATCAGAAAAATTTAGAGTTTATAAAGTTTTAAACCCAGAAACTTTCACGAACGAAGGAGAATACGCTCACGTACGGTGAATCTTTCCATCCTCGTCTGGAGTGGGAGAAGGAAAAATATAAAATTGGTAGTGTATTTTCCTATCTAACCAAAGCTACACTTATAGCATTGATAAGAATTCTACAGAAGATATTCATTCATTAGGTAACCAGGCCGCGAACATGGGGCGTGATGGTGCCTAAAACAAAATAATTAAATTAACTTTAACTGAAATATCGAATAATATCATACTTTCCGTTGGCACCTGATCCACGTTGAAGGCATACAAAGAAATATATATATATAAATACTTTATATTTGACTTTGTCAAGGAGCTGATATGAAAATCGAAGTGAAAAGAAATATAAAGTTGTAACAATAAGATCAAGTCAAAGCTCGATAGATTTGTTTTTTTGAATTTCGCGCAAAGCTACACGAGGGATATCTGCGCTATCCATCCCTAATTTAGCAGTGTAAAACTAGAGGGAAGGCAGCTAGTCATCACCACACACCGTCAACTCTTGGGCTACTCTATTTACCAACGAATAGTGGGATTGACCGTCACATTATAACGCCCCCACGGCTGAAAGGGCGAGCATGTTTGGTGGGACGGGGATTCGAACCCGCGAGTCGAGCTCCCTAACCACCTGACCATGCCAGGCCTAGCTCGATAGGTCTCGTTGTATTTTACACCTGGCTAACTGTTGATCAATAGATGGCGTTGTTAATACGATATCTACTGCTGTTATTATACCAGAGTTAGTTTCCGAGTGATATTCTGCAACAGCTTTGCAAGCCAATGTGTCAGTTCCAAACTTACGATTATAATCTACTGTTATTTGCTACTGCCAGAAACAACAACACAAAACTCTCATTACATGCTGTTCTGATACTTGCTCCATAAAATAATTCCACGATGAATCTGAAGGTCTCAAAGTGTTTGTCAAAAAAAAATAATCGTGCGGTGGGGGCAACACCCTCCCCCAGAGAAGAGCAACTGGTGAAAGTTAAATGCACAGTTGAAAAAAAAACTCGAATTTTGTTGCGATGTTTGATATGAATTTTATTTATTACTTTTAGTGTTCTCATGATATAGAACATAATTTTTTCATGAACCTGGTTACTATTTATATTGAATTCTTTCAATGTGAAAAGTGTGTCACATAAATGTTACAAAACATACATGTTACAAGAAGAAATGAAACTCATGATATCCATATCATGTTCTTTAACATTGCATGAACAAGTACGTTATTTATACATTGTATTAAAATTGATAAATTTATAATAAATATGCAATACCAGTTTTTTGACGAAGAAAAATAAATTCTGTATCTCTGATGAAGTTAATTTTATTATTACGTTTGAAGAAGTAAGCTTATATTGCATATAATATTATAATTTATAAATATGAAATACACAATACCACTTTGAAAATCTCAAAAGTGTGTCTCGGTAAGAATAACGTATTTAATCTGTTCATTATACTTGATTATAACATGAAGGAGTAAATTTTTTTATGACAAAATTAATATCTTATTAATATATTTCTACTTAGTTTTCAACTGCCTACGAAAGAGGAACAACCGCGGTTCAAACATTGTTTAGTAATTAAGAAACTATCATTATTTTGACATGTAGCTGCCATCTAAGTGGGTTAGTTGAGGCTTCAGGTATTTCATAAAACGATAGATATGGTGATCCATCAGTAATATATTCACGGAATGAACTGAATATTTTGAATACCATGTATTTACACAAATAGCCACAGTGATATTTTGAATACCATGTATTTACACAAATAGCCACAGTGATATTTTGAATACCATGTATTTACACTAGTAGCCACAGTGATATTTTGAACACCATATATTTACACAAATAGTCACAGTGATATTTTGAATCAGGTTGGGTTACAGTATTTATATCCGCTTTTTTGCACTTAATGTCACAAATTATAAAATATTCAGATGATAAATATGTTATGTATATTGTTACGTCTCCGTTCGTTAGTTAATTTTCCGTAAATTCGTTCCGACTAAACTTTAGCGACACAAGTCCGTTCTTAAATAAAACTGGTTTATTCTTTCTGAATATAACTTTGCGATACACTTAATTTCAACAATCGCGCTATAACAAACGCTATAATTCAAACGAACGTCTCACGTGCTCAACAATATTCTCTCTGACTGCAGTTCAATTACTCATTGTTTCGTCACGTTGTGACCGTCTTATATATACCAGACTACCCCAATCTAATAGTCTCCCGATAATTCATGAA